>NC_088803.1:13707931-13743968 GCF_011386835.1 Chrysemys picta bellii | reverse complement strand
CGTTCTTCCCAACAGCCAGGATCTTTTTCTCAGCCTGACTGAAGTACCCTCCCAACCCAGTATCCAAGACCACGACCCCATGGAAGGGACCTCAGGTGAGTTTACCTTTTAAAATATAAAATTTGTTTTAAAAGCAAGGGTTTTTAATGATTACTTTGCCCTGAGGACTTGGGATGCATTCGCAGCCAGTACAGCTACTGGAAAAGTCTGTTAACGTGTCTGGGGATGGAGTGGAAATCCTCCAGGGACATCTCCATGAAGCTGTCCTGGAGATACTCCAAAAGCCTTGCCACAAGGTTTCTGGGTAATGCAGCCTTATTCCGTCCTCCATGGTAGGACACTTGACCGCGCCATGCTTGCAGCAAGTAATCTGGTATCATTGCATGACAAAGCCTGGCAGCGTATGGTCCCGGTGTTTGCTGGCATTCAAGCAACATCCGTTCTTTATCTTACTGTGTAATCCTCAGGAGAGTGATATCGCTCATGGTAACCTGGTTGAAATACGGGAATTTAATTAAGGGGACAGAGGTGGCAGTTCCTACTGGGCTGTTTGCCTGTGGCTGAAAAGAAATCCTTCCCTGCAGTTAGCCAAGTGCAGGGGGGGGGGGAAATTGGCCCAGAGATTTTCAAGTTTGGCTAGCAGGGATCTTCCCTGATACCAGCCACATGGTGGCGGGAGGGGTAAAGCGATCATCCCAGAGAATTCATGGCGGGGTGGGGGGTGTTTGGTTCCTGCAGGGATCTTCCCTGATACCAGCCACGCGGTGGGGGGAGGGATAAAGCGATCATCCAGAGAATTGGATGGGGGCGGGGGGTTAGTTTGTTTTCTGCTGCTGAATGTTAACAGGAAAACCGCAGCACTCAACGGGCTTTGCTTGGTATGTGGGAAAGGAGGGCGCAGAAGCCGAAAGACAATGGCTTACCATGGCCGCATACAAGCCGAATTCTGTTGCCCAGACCTGCGTCTGTGATCTCTAGCAGCAAAGCCACAGGCACTCAATATTAAGAGGCAAAATGCGACCTTGCACAGAAATCACATGTGCTATGTAATGTGAATAGTGTTGGTCACCGTGAAAGAGTATAAGCATTGTTCTGCAAAATGTATCTTTTAAAAAATTCTCTCCTTTTTTCCCTCCCTCCAGCAGCTGCAAATTCTTCAAGCCTCCCTCCTCCGTCCCGAATGCTATCACAGATAAGGCGTCGGAAAAAGAAGATGCAAGACGAGATGTTGGCAGAAATCATGGAATCCATCCGCAGTGACAGAGCTCATCTGAATGAGTGGAAGGACACCGTTTCAAAGTATAGGAAAGAAGACAGTGAACGTGAGGACAGGAGGGACCAACGTGAGGAGAGGAGAGACTCTCGAGATGAGAGCTGGTGGCAGGAAGATCAGAGGAGGCAGGATGCAACACTGGGGCTGCTGCGTGAGCAAACAGACATGCTCCGGCGTCTGGTGGAGCTTCAGGAACAGCAGAAGGATAACAGAGTGCCGCTACAGCCCCTGTATAACCCCCCTCCCACCTCACCATGTTCCATAGCCTGCTCACCCAGACGTGTAAGAACGCGGGGGGGGGGGGGTAGGCTCCGTACACCTTCCCATTCCACCCCAGTGGACAGCCCAAGCAAAAGGCTGTCATTTTTTTAACCTTTTTTTAGTGGCCTTTTCCTTCCCGCCGATCCTCCTCCCAAACCCCACCCAGGTTCCCTCTCTCTTTTTATAATGTATTAATAAAGAATAAATGATTTTTAAACGATAGTGACTTTATTTGGTTTTAAAGCAAGTTGGGGGAAGGGGGAGGGTGGGTTCCTTACAGAGAATGAGTCAATAAAGGGGGCGGGTTTTCATGAAGGAGAAACAAACAGATATTTCACATTGTAGCCTGGCCAGTCATGAAACTGGTTTTCAAAGCTTCTCTGATACACAGAGCTTCCTGGTGTGCTCTTCTAATCGCCCTGGTATCTGGCTGAACGTAATCAGCAGCCAGGCGATTTGCCTCAGACTCCCACCCTGCCATAAAGGTCTCGCCCTTACTTTCACAGAGACTGTGGAGCACACAGCAAGCAGAAATAACAATGGGGAGATTGGTTTGGCTGAGGTCTGAGCGAGTCAGTAACGATGGCCAGCGACCTTTTAAACGGCCAAATGCACATTCTACCACCATTCTGCACTTGATCAGCCTGTAGTTGAACAGCTCCTGACTCCTGTCCAGGCTGCCTGTGTATGACTTCATGAGCCATGGCATTAAGGGGTAGGCTGGGTCCCCAAGAATAACTATTGGCATTTCAACATCCCCAAGGGTTATTTTCTGGTCCGGAAAGTAAGTCCCTTGCTGCAGCCCTTAAAACAGAGTAGTGTTCCTGAAGACGCGAGCGTCATGAACCCTTCCCGGCCAGCCCACATTGATGTTGGTGAAACGTCCCTTGTGATCCACAAGTGCTTGCAGCACCATTGAAAAGTACCCCTTGCGGTTTATGTACTGGGTACCCTAGTGGTACCCTAGTGCTCCGGTGACAAGATAGGGATATGGGTTCCAGCTATTGCCCCACCACAGTTAGGGAATCCCATTGCAGCAAAGCCATCCACTATGGCATGCACATTTCCCAGAGTCACTACCTTTCGTAGCAGCACCTGAGTGATTGCTTTGGCTACTTGCATCACAGCAGCCCCCACAGTAGATTTGCCCACTCCTAATTGATTCCCGAGTGACCGGTAGCTGTCTGGCGTTGCAAGCTTCCACAGGGCTATCGCCACTCGCTTCCCAACTGTGAGGGCTGCTCTCATCTTGGTATTCTGGCGCTTCAGGGCAGGGGACAGCAAATCACAAAGTTCCATGACAGTGCCCTTACGCATGCGAAAGTTCCGCAGCCACTGGGAATCATCCCACACCTGCAACACTATGCGGTCCCACCAGTCTGTGCTTGTTTCCCTTGCTCAGAATTGGCGTTCCATGGATAGAACCTGCCCCATTAACAACTTGATCTCCAAAGAATCGGGGCCCGCGGTTTGAAGAATTCTGTGTCCGTGTCCATGTCCATGTTCTCATCACGCTTGTCGCTGCGCTGCCGCCGCCGCTGCCTCCTCGCCTCGTTTTTCTGGTCCTGGCTCAGCATATACCCCACAAGAACGCGCGAGGTGTTTACAATGTTCATGACTGCTGTCTTGAGCTGAGCGTGTTCCATGCTTGCCGTGGTATGGAGTCTGCAGTGTTCACCCAGGAAAAAGGCATGAAATGGTTGTCTGCCGTCCGTTGCTTTAATGCAGGGAGGGAGGGAGGGGTCAGGCTGTACCCAGAACCACCTGCGACAATGTTTTTTGTCCCATCAGGCACTGGGATCTCAACCCAGAATTCCAATGGGCAGGGGAGATTGCGGGAACTATGGGATAGCTATGGGATAGCTACCTTCAGTGCAACGCTCCAGAAATCGACGCTAGCCCCGGAACATGGATGCACACCGCTGAATTAATGTGCTTAGTGTGGCCGCATACATTCGACTTTATACAATCTGTTTCCCAAATTCGAATTATATAAATTCAGATTAATCCCGTAGTGTAGACATACCCTTATAGTTAGAAAGCTTTCCTAATATCTAATCTAAATCTCCCTTGCTGCAGATTTAGCCTATTACTACTTGTCCTGCCTTTGGTGGACATGGTTATGCTTCTACCTAAGGACTGTTCAACCTCTGTGAATAGAAGAATCAAAATCCAAGTAACTGCTTCTGATCACCAACTCCTTCCCCTCCAACCCATTGACTTTATCGTGGTCGGTAGCTTTGGCACAGCTTTCTTTCTCTTCTCTTTAGGTCATTCCAAATGAAACTGTTCAATGGCAGGTGCATAATTGATGCTTCCTTTTATTAGTACATAGAGGCTGAAATATATTTCTGTTAAAAATCTGAAGAATGACATTCACAGAGTGTTAAATGATTGACACTCCAAATGGAACTCAGCACAGCAATTATTTGCCTATGCTAAGATTTATCACTTTCTTTTGTAGTAATGCTGTCAATTGTGTACCTCCCACCCATGGAAAATCTTACTTCCTGAAGGAAGCATTTTAGTAGCCTGTAACTTCTTGTGAAAAGATGCAATACTGTATAGGAAGCAGATGAAATATAGGTAGATTAGAATAACCAGATGTGGAAATATTAAACCATTTCTCAAGTGCCTCCTGTTTTACGTGCACAGCGTAACAGAAGTATTAATTTCTTGTTTTGGTTCATTTAAATGTTAGGGTAAATGGACACTTAAAACACTGCAGCTGTGCTGATGCAGTGCTTAAGTGAAGAAACTCCTATGCCAACGGGAGAGCTTCTCCCATCAGCTTAGTTAATCCACCTCCCCAAGACGTGATAGCTGTGTCGATGGGAGAAGCTCTCCCGTTGACATGACGCTGTCTACACAGGGGATTAGGTCGATGTAACTGCATTGCTCAGTGTGGATTTTTCACACCCCTGAGCAACATAGTTACACCAATATAGGTCTGTAGTGTAGACCCGACCTTTATTTCCAGAAAGTAATATTGTACTATGGCTAACACATCTTCCCTTTCATCTGGATATTGTCTTGGAGACCACCCTGGCAACAATCAGAGTCTTAGAGGCAATCCAAAGAAACTCCTCGCTTGTCTGCTGAGGAGCAAGCCAAATTCCAGCTGGACAACACTCTGGGTGGCACGTCAGAGGTGATCCACCGCAAGGCGCTGCAGAGGATATATGCTGACAAAGCGGCCGACATCATAGACGGGCTGAGGAAAAATTCATTTGTTGCCGTTCCTATTGTGCTGAAATGGTACTTCCCAGGTTTCGGCATTATTACTTGTGTTTGAGTAAAACTCATCGTATGCTAGGCACTATCCAAACGTATAATACACACAGAGGCTCCAGTTGAGGAAAGCATACAGTCTGAGAAATGCAGATGCTTTTTATGTTCTAATAAGTGGTTGCGTTTCATAGTACCCAGCTACTATTGTGTCTAGTAAAGCCAAAACATCACTGGCCCTGCTGGCAGGATAAGGATTTTTCATTTTTCCTACCCAAGATAGGGCAGTCTTGAGTTCAAAAATCAAGCTGGGGTGGGGTTCTGTATTGTCAGTTTTGGACACAACTGAGTTTGATCCCATTATAAATCCCATCTGTGAAAGTGAAAAAGACTTTGCAGTGTAGAGTCAGTATTGGATTCAGGTTCCAACTCAAAAATTACTGTGTTCTACTGCCAGCCTCCTGATCAGAAAAAGGAAGTGAGTGCACAATATTGAGGGGGGGGGGGGGGCAGAGACCACTCTCTTGAATAATAGTTATAACGGGCAATTTCAACTCCCCACATATAAAATGTCAACCTCTGGAGAAGGTGAGGAGAAGGAGTTTTTCAATATTTTAAATGATTGCTTCTTGTAATAGCTAGTCTGTAGCTACACAAGAGGAGAGGTTATTGATTTAGCCCTGAATAACACTTAGATTCTGAATCAAGAAATAACTATGGTCAAACCATTGAGTGGTAGCGATCACAATATATAACAGTCCAGTATCCTTGGTGGAAGGGATCATACCAAAAATTAGTACTGTGATATGAGACATAGGAAAGTGGAAGCTAAGTCAAAAGTTGGACACTTTTACAATCTTTAAAGCATAGGTTCCTGATCTATAGACTACAGGTCGTCAATGTGGTCTTGAATAGAAAGAGAGGTGGTTGACAGAATCTTCTTATACAGCCTCAATCTCTGCTATGAATTGAAGCAAATATGCCATTACTGTATATTGAAAAACTAACAAATCCCCCACCTAGCTGGAATTCTGTGTTGTGGTCACCCTATCTCAAGAAGGACATCTCAGTAATAAAGGACTCAGAAATGAGCATGGGGGGGGGAAGATGAGGCATGGGAAGACTGTGAGAAGTGATTGATGGTAATGAGACTGTTTAGGTTTGAGAGATAGTGGTATCAGAGGCATTTTTACAGAGGTATACAAAATCTGATTGCTGCTGCTATTTACCTTTTCATATACGGACAAGGGGATATGAAAATGTGAAAATGAAAGGCAGGAAATGTAAAATTGATGAAAGGAAGTTCTCTTCTCTAGTACCATCTGTGTAGGACTTTTTCTCTTGTGTCTTAGAACCTTAGCACAAGACTTTCCGAACTTCCTTAGCTCTTCCTTTTTTTACCCTTGAGGGCAGCCATGGTAGAGTGGAGTAAGAGCCAAACACCCTAGTGGTCACCACGTGTCACTCTTGAGTTTAAGTGCTGTCTTCCACCCAGTTCCTTGTTGAGCATGGTCAGTGAGCTGTAAAAAGAAGGTGGAAATTGAACTACAGTATTCAAAGAATGTGCGGAATGTGCCCCTACTAAACCGGCTGAAGGGGATAGTCCATAAATGAATGGAAACTAACCTTTGTGTTCTTTATAGCTTCTCTGTCCTCCTGGCTGGTTCTGGATTTACACAGCAAGAGGCTACAACAGCATTTTGATGGAACCGTGTCATCATACTTTTCCACTTTCCCGATACATCTCTAACAATGTAGAACAAAGGATAATTAGAAATGAAAGTAATTCCCTTTAGCATTGTAGTTGCAGATTGTCAGATCTTTATTATGGTGGCTCCCTAATGTCCCCGTCAGAATTGGGGCCCCGTTATACAAATGCAGAAAGAGAACTCATGTCCGGAAGGACTTGCTTTTATGTTGCATCACGTTGAGGACGTCTGCAGTCTCTAGCAGGTTCTCTACTGAGGCAGGGCAGAATGTGAGAACTAGACGTAAAGAAATGAGAGATGAAAGGAGAGGGGTAAGACTATGAGAAGGTGCTCTTAGACACCAGGGTATGGACATGGTATGAAAACTAGATTAGAGGAGGGATATAGGTTTGCGAAGGGACTGCCAAGTAATAGGTACTACTGGGATCTGTGTGCTTCTAGACTCCTGGAATGTTCAGCAATTATATCTCTGCAAAGTTCCCATGTCTCATCAAAAGTATCTAGGCTGCCTAGATGTAAATTGTGATTCCTTAATCCTCAGTGGAGAAAGAGCTGTTTTTTCCATTATGTCAAGATGTGAGAGGTCGAGGGTTGTCTGATTCCCAACTTGTGGTGTTTTTCCTTTAAACATGATCAAGTTGGTTACTCTTTGTGAAGTGACAGAATGGACTTCTTTCTTCTAGGCTAGGTATAAGCTGGCTGAGAGGTTCAGAGTTTTGTGTATGCCTGTGTTGCATGGGGTGAAAAGAATATCTAGTTACAGAACCATAACAAGTATCAGAGAAGTTTGAGAGCTCTGAAATGTCTGGCAAGTGGTTAAATTCATGTATTAAATTATGGGATGTTACAGATACCGGGGACTCTTCGGGGCAGCTGGTTACAACAGTTGAGATTTCTGTTATTTGTAACTTCTCACAAAGCAGAATTCTGGGATATTGACAATGAACCCAGACCCAGTCTTGGGACTCTGTAGGAGGTATACGGGGGAAAAAAATAATTTGGTTTATGTTCTGTTGAATGCCCTCATCATCACCCTGGTTAGTGGGGTATAGCCATGCATTTGTGGCCTATTTAACCTCCTGTAAAATAACATAGCCACAAAACCAATCTAAAGATTCATGGCCATTCCTGGAGAATTTTGCTATGCACGTTGTACCACATTTGAAGTCCTTCTGAAACTTTCTGCTGTTTCAGTGGGCAATGGGCACTGAGCAGAAGCCTTACTGCCTCCAGCTTGTCTGGTCTAGGTTTTTATCCTGCACCCATCAATGTGGTATCTTAGCATCTCTTAGCTTCTGTTTTGTTTTTTGTTGCTGCTAAGGTTAAAGATGAAAGAGGAATAGTGGCGAGAAGCCCAGAGAGGATTCAACAAGGTCTGGAGGGAGCAGAATGAGAAATATTACCTGAAATCCCTGGATCACCAGGGCATCAGCTTCAAACAGAATGACACCAAGGCCCTGTATGCAATATGTGTAGGCCCTTGACACCAGAACTTGGGTTGTTGTGATGGATAATGTGAACTCTGGCCCTTCCCCCATAGGGTTTGGGGTTGTAATGAAAGAGGAAATCCAGTTCACTGGCAGTGCTTTGTACAAGGGTCTTAAAGACGTGGTAAGTTGCATATGTGAGACTCACCCATGCTCTGTGTATTTTGTCTTCCTCCCTCAGAGGCAAGAGCAGGCATCAGAAGATAATGCTGGAGTACCCATAGGCCCACACCTGTCACTAGCCTATGAGGACAGGCAAATCCTGGAGGATGCTGCTTCTCTTTATCATCCACCACGTGAAACAGCAGACAGGAATTCAGAAAGAGGACAAGTACAAAATCAAGCAGATCATGTACCACTTCATTCCGGACATGCTGTTTGCTGGGTGGTGCGAGCTCTCAGACGTGGAGGAGGAAATGGATGTGGATGAAGCCACTGGGGCTGGGAAAAAGCACAACGGAGTTGGGGGCAGCCTCCCTAAAGCCAAGCTGCTGTTCAGCAACACAGCGGCCCAGAAGCTACCTGCGGGAGGGGCGGAGGGGGGATGAAGTGTACAACCTCTTCTATGTCAACAACAACTGGTACATCTTCATGCGGCTTCACCAAATCCTATGCTTGCTGCTGCTGAGGATTTGCACCCAGGCTGAGCGGCAAATCGAAGAGGAGAACCGGGAAAGGGAATGGGAGCGGGAAGTGCTAGGCATAAAATGAGACAAGAATGACAGCCCAGTGTGTGGATCTGGTACT
The DNA here is from genome assembly GCF_011386835.1 of Chrysemys picta bellii. Taxonomy (NCBI): domain Eukaryota; kingdom Metazoa; phylum Chordata; order Testudines; family Emydidae; genus Chrysemys; species Chrysemys picta. The sequence goes on along the minus strand of NC_088803.1, from coordinate 13,735,263 downwards.
TGATCTGTTTCCTGGTGTCTTGAGGAATCTGTGTTCCTCCCTCTCACCTGCCTTTAGGTCTTGTCTCTGTAAAATCCGGTACCTGCATTTTGGTAGTTTCCAAAATGTGAAATAGAAGGATGCTGGTGGGCACTGAATGTAGCACAGCATGTTATCAAGGAAGAGATCTCTAGACCTGACCCTGGGGCTTGGAACATCCTACTTCATGGGGCTGTGGGGGAGAGGTGTGGTATTTTGTATTGCTTTAACACTCCTTGCCAGATGAATTTCTTAATTTTGGGTTGCGCTATTTTTCTACCTCATGAATTTACAAGTTGGATAAAAATCTTCTCTTGCCCCAAGCTTGTTATAAAATATCTCAATGGAGGAGTCAGCCCCTGGCAATTGACAAAGCAGTCAGTTTTGGCTCTGGTATTAAAAAGTGTGTCTCCTTTTAAACTGGTGTTCAAATGATTTACCGACTAAAGAAAGCAGGGCAGGCCAAACCCAAGTAAGTCCAGGCAGTCCTATGTAGACCAGTAAAGAGCCTCCTTGATCTTCCATTTTCTGTTACAATGTTCTTGTAATCTGAGTGGTCTCAGCAAAATATATGTATTTACAATTCTCCAAGGGCTGGTTTCCTTAGTGGTGATAATGCTACAGTACTAAACTGCCTATGGCTGCCTGTTTCCGGCCAGCTAAAACCAGAGTAAAGTAGCTAATTTGGATTGAAGCAAAGGAGGAAGTGTGGACAGTCTTTGTTGGCCTTGAGGGAGGCAGAGGTGTTTGAACCTATAACAATTAAAAACAAACAGAAAACACAGAGAACTTTTCAAATTCCCTTTAAATTGGCATTGTTCCTTAACCAGTATTTTTTAAAACTTTATTTTCATCTTCCCTTGCTGCCTATACCGCAGTGATGAGTGTTAGTTCAAAACTGGGTGTACCCTGAATGGCTTTTTTCATTTTCCTCCCCTTTTTACTATGTTTCTGCTGCAGCCCACAAAACCTTTTAGAAGCTACATTAGCACATTCAGCTTGGAAAGGCGGTAACTGTCTGTGTAGCTTGCTCTGGATAAGGTGCTGGAGAAACAGGAGACCTGGGTTCTAGTTCGAGCTCTGCTACTTAGTTACTAGGTGACCTCAGGCAAGTTGCTTCCCCCAACCCCCTTGGTCTCTGTTTTACATTCTTCAAGGCGGGGCCTAGTTGGTTGTGTGTCTGAATGGTGGCAAGCACAGAGGGGTCGCAGATATAGTTTGGGACCTCTGGGTGCTATGCGTATATTTCATAAGAGCCTTAGGACATATCTGCGTTCATATCTTTTTGGTGAGGTCTCTGCTTTAATGGTGTGCATAATGTTGTTTTGGTAGCAAGAACCTCTTTAGTTCTCTTTAGTTCTAAGAATTTTACCACCTCTGCCCTCCTCCGTGAGGCCTCTGACGGGTTACAGACCTGGCATTAATTTAAAAAGCTCTCATTTAAAGTCTTACAACGTTGTTCCTCATTTTATTGACCATTCTGGTAATTCATCAATTTGTCTGAGACCTTCAACATGTGGCCCTTTTGCTCCCAGAACTCAGAGTGGGCCTGTAGGAACTGCCTTTGAGGGGTGTTACAATGTAGTTCATGTTACACCTTCTCTTCCTCTAGTGGATATTGATGTGGAGGATTACTACCCAGCTTTCAGAGGGGTAGCCGTGTTAGTCTGTATCAGTAAAAACAACAAGGAGTCCTTGTGGCACCTTAGAGACTAACACATTTATTTGGGCATAAGCTTTTGTGGGCTATAACCCACTTCATCAGATGCATGGAGTGGAAAATACAGTAAACAGGTATAAATATACAGCACATGAAAAGATGGGAGTTGCCTTACTAAGTGCAGACTGTCCTCCACTATCCAAGAGATGCCTAGTATCAGGTGGGACCACATTTGAAGTGTCCTCTTGCTCTTAGAAAACCTGAAGCATTTGTAAACACAAGGACCAAAACTGTAAGGACTCTTGGAAAAGGTTCTGTATTTCTTTTGAATAACAACTTCCTTCTGGATTTCACACACGCTGGCTGGCTCTTGAAGCTGGTATATTTGTGGCTTTTAGCTGCTTGTTGTCACTTGAACTCTGTAAGCCCAAGTGTCGACTCTCACATGCTGGCTACCTCGATGATCCAATTTCTATGGAGAATTGTTAAGCACAAATTAGAGTATAAAGACAGGGCTAAAAACAAGTTCTTAATTTCAGTTTTGACAGGAAATCGGCAGTCAACCGGCTCTTTATTTAAATTTGGGAATATAATTAATAATTAGAATTTGATTTAATTATTTTTAATTTCCCCTCCAGAAACAACCAACTAATCAACCTTTGGATTTGGTGTAGCGATTCCATGGCAAGAGAACTGCCTAACAAGCCCTTCCCGCGTACCTCGATGGTCTAAATCTTTGCCAGCTGTCAGGCATTTCCTTCATAATGCTCACTTAAAGGTTATTAATTCATAGTTACTTTGTATGTGTAACTGTATTTTGCCAGCATCATTATTTATTTTAAAGGACACAATGTTTTCCAATGGGTGTAGTAGTAATTCACAGTAGAAGAGGCTACTATGTTCATAACCTAAATAATTGTTTTTTAGTTTTAATACTTAGATGGCTAGATTTTTTTTTTTTTTTTTTTTTTTTTTGCTGTGGTTTGACCAGACAGAGGTTTGAAGCAGGAATTTTGAAGGGTATGTTCATTTCTAATCTGCATTGATGGACATATTCTTAGCTGGTTCTGAGACTTGCGTGGTGCATAGTGGAGAAGAACTGGAAATCTGACCAATGCTGCCACAGCGTATATGTATGCAGGGAAGATAAAATAGTTTCTCATCAATTATAGCTTTTGACATAAGTGTTTGCATGCAAACATGTAAGTCTAGAAGTGCAGGCAAATGATGAAGGCTCAGCCTGGCTTGTTTTGATTAATGTCAAACTCTGCTTGTTGCCACATGGAGAAGTTTATTTTGGAGATTTTCTTAGTGTTCTCTTTTGTCTACGGCCTGACTGCAGAAGGCAGGTTGTCCATAGTGCACACTAGTGCAAAGCCCTCTGACTGACTTGGGTTGGGGAAAGGGGGCTACTGCAGTATACAGTGTACCAAGTCCAGAGGCATTTAAAACCACTTCACTAACTCCTCTTCTCTGTGTCCTTCCTGCTCCCAGCTTCAGCACACAGTGAGCGATGAGATCTGCATGCAGGTGACAGAGCTTTACCTGTTGGAGAATAGCAACGGAGCTACCGGAGGCCTGCTGTCCTCACAGTCATCTCGGGCCCTTGTGGAGGCCACGTACCAGCGCAAAGCTGAGCAGCTCATGTCAGACGAGAACTGTTTCAAGGTAAAAACCATATCTGCCTGCAGTGACGCTTGGAGGAGGACTCCTGGAGGAGCTTGCTGAGAGAGGAGGGGAAGTACGAAGACTCGCTGAGAAAGGAGAATGGGCTCAGCTTTTCATTTTACGTAACTATCCAAATATCCCAAGGACCTCTGGACACCTGTGTGCTCCGCAGCTGTCATAGAGCTTGAGAGGGTGACCTGATTGTGCATTCTAGCCTGGTGGAGCTGCCGAGTACCTGCTCTGTGACTGTCGGTCTTAATATAGCCCTTGGCGGGGCTTGCATCAATCCAGACAGGAACTGTAGAACGAACAGGAAAAACAGAAGAATATTTCTATAAAGAGTTCCTCGGAAATGGGACATTTGCAAGGAAGATGGAAAAATACGTATCCTGAAGGAAAGCTGGGATTTGTTCCTGTATTTCTCAGTGTACCCAAAGCTAGAGTAATACTGTATTGAGTGATTGCTGTCACTAGGCTTTTAATCTCTGTCTCTCCCTCCCTCCTGTGGGGTGGGTCACTGACGCTTTCCACCTTTTTCTCCATCTCATCCATTGTAGACTGTAACGGTCTCTTACTAATATTTGTCACCTATGCGTTAAATAAACCTGACTCTCAGTTCAAATCAAATTCATACTTCTCGTTGCTGTGAAATCAGAAGTGGCCAGGCCCATCTTGAACTAGTGAAATTCATTGATAATGGCTTTGATATTTATAGGGCGTCTCTGTGTTCCTGATGAGAGTCTCAAAATAAGCAGGGAAGCAAAGAATTGAAACTGCACAAATTGATCAGAAAACAGCATGCTGCTAAAAGGAGTCCAGCTCCTTGCTTTGCCTTTATAACCATCCCAATTTTGAGCAAACTCTGTGGGTAACAGAGAAATTTTTTCTGATCGTTAATAAAATACCAACTGTTCACTGCAGCAATTCATGCTTTTTTCTTCCACCTCTCTTTAAGTATGTCATGGTTCTCTATCCAGGAATTCTCTTCTGCCCATATATGTAGAATAATTTCTTTCTCCTTTTACCCTCTGTTAGATTAGCTCCTTAGTGATCTAGAACTTTCCACTCATTGTCAAAACTCCTTCTGTGTTCAGATTGTGTAACTGGGGCTAGTATCCTACCGTTGCATAAAGTTTATTGGATTTATTTTTCTGAATAATTGGTTACTAAGTCTCCTTCCGCATTCTGCTTTGTAGCTGATGTTCATTCAGAGCAGAGGCCAGGTCCAATTAACCATCGAGCTGCTGGACACCGAAGAGGAGAACTCGGATGACTCTGTAGAGGCAGAGGTAAGAGCCGATTGTCCTTGGAGTTCAGCTGCAGCTATTAAGCATGTAAAGTTTAAATGGGGGTATAACTGGATGAAGATGGCAGAGCTGTCAGTGTTTCAGATGCTATAGTTTATGACCTGCTTCTAGTCCTACAGGACACATTCATTCTGTGACACAGTGCACTCAGTGAATTGGGTTGAACAAGCCTTGTTGGCATCTCTTATTAAGAATTTCAAAAACCAGACAGTGCAGGTGCATATAGGGGGAGGGATAGCTCAGTGGTTTGAGCATTGGCCTGCTAAACCCAGAGTTGTGAGATCAATCCTTGAGGGGGCCACTTAAGGATCTGGGGCAACAATCAGTACTTGGTCCTGCTAGTGAAGGCAGGGGGCTAGACTGGATGACCTTTCAGGGTCCCTTCCAGTTCTATGATATAGGTATATCCATCCATGGGGGGAGAGTGAATGGGACCTGTGTGAAATATATGGAGTCTCCAAAGGTTGCTTTTCTTTCATCCACTTCCAACCAAACCCCTTCAGAGTTGGGTTTGAATTGTTTGATTTGGCAGATGTTGGTTAACCCCTTGTGTTCTGTGCCCAATTTCAGCGTTGGTCAGACTACGTAGAGTGGTACGTCAACTCTGATTCTGCCTCTCCCGAACTTTCGGGAACACCTGGCCCAGAAGCCGGTTTTCCTACCAAGGTGAGTGAACAAGCTGTGGCTGTGAAAAGTGACACACAGACCACAAGTACCCATGTCAGCAGAGGGAGAAAATCTTACTCTGTCACAGTGTTGGCTATTGCAGTCTCTTGTTTGTTTTTAGTACTCTGCCACTTTAGAAGACATTAACCTGGGAGTAGCATATAGAGACACAGTGCTGCTGTTTATTCCAAGAGCCCACCCTGGGCTCCTGCTCTCCAGTGACTGAGAGAGAGCATAGTCCACAGGCTGCAGAGAGGTCAGGGTTTGGGGAGTCACCAGCCCCGTTTTTTTTTTTGGCAATCCTGCCTTTGCTTACAATAGCCCTCTAGCTGAGTGCAGAAGGTGCTGAGTCAGTGCTTTTCGCTAGCAGGAAGTTGGTTGCAAAACAGCTTTGAAAGGCCCTCACTCTCTGTAAACAGCTGAGATCAGTGGGTTGGCTTATGGTAGACACATGAGCCTAACCGACTTTAATTTGTGACCATTCCACTCTGAGCAATACTTTGGGTTCCGAAGGGCTGGCCTGGAGCCACCAGATATGCCCAGCCTAGTGGACAGAGGATGGGATTCTTTGGTTTACAGGAACCTGAGGCGGATCCGTAAGTGTCAGCATGGTCGGGAGCAGCAGGAGAAGGAAGGGAAGTAGGGAAACAGTAAGAAGTCCATGGAGAATGTGGAGAGCTTGGACAAGCTGGAGTGTAAATTCAAACTGAACTCCTATAAGATGGTGCACGTCAGGGTTCGGTAACCTCTGGCACACGGCTCGCCGGGGTAAGCACCTTGGGGCCGGGCCAGTTTGTTTACCTGCTGCGTCGGCAGGTTTGGCCGATGGCGGCTCTCGCTGGCCGCGGTTCGCCGCTCCAGGCCAATGGGGGCAGCGGGAAGCCGGGGCCAGCACATACCTTGGCCCGTGCCACTTCCCACAGCCCCCATTGTCCTGGGACGGCGAACCACGGCCAGTGGGAGCCGCGATCCGCCGAACCTGCCGACGCAGCAGGTAAACAAACTGGCCCGGCCGCCAGGGTGCTTACCCTGGCGAGCCGCGTGCCAGAGATTGCCGACCCCTGGTGTACATGATCAAATCGGAGGATTACATGTACAGGAGGACTGCTCTGCTGCGTGCTCAGCAGGTAGGAGTTGAGTGAAAGGAATGGGATGAGCAGCTGGTGTTTCCCTGAACCTCTTGCTCCCAAAGGGCATCTGGGGAGAGTCAGATAAAGTGTCCGGGGTGGGGGGGAGGGGTTGTTCTCCTGTAACATTTAGTAGTCTTCATATTGCTTTGAGGACTGGACACGACATAGTTTAGTCCACTGGACGCTGTAAACTTCCTCTGAATGTTCCTGAGATGTAACCCTTCCTTTCCTCCCCCTCCATTTCCCAAACTCTCCTGTTAGAGTAGACAGCTCTTAGCATCCTTTTACTCGTAGGTTTCTTGCCTAGGGGCACCTCACATTGGTTGCTAATCCCCCTTGTTAGGGTGGGCCTAAAAAAGGGGATAGCAAAGAACTGAAATGCTGAAAAACTGACCCGTGTTCTGACATAGCCCTCGAAGCTCATCTCATCAAGGAGCTGTGCCTCGACCCTGCAGTCACTGAGAATGGGAGTCTAGGGTTGCTCCCGGGCAGCGGAGCACTGCAAACGAATAGACCAGCTGCTTGAAAGTGCTGGGTGTGGGACTAGGATAGCCGCAGTGATGTCATAATTACAGAAAGGTCCAAGGTGGATAAAAATTGGAAGACTTTTTTAAAAATTAAATAAAATTCCTTTTTAAAATTTTTTGTTACTTATAAGTTTTTCTTTTTTAAAAATGAGCCAGTTTAAAAAGAAATCAGAATTTAATACAAAATATGTTGAGGCCTAAACTTAGAAGATTATAATAAGAGAAATAAATATGCTGAATCCATGACCCTCTCTTAAAAAACAAAAACCAAAACCACCATTTTCTAACATACTAAAAGTGTTTGGTTAATAAGAATCTGAAAATATAGTTATGGTGTACACTTCTAGGTAGCAAACAGATGTACCAAATCTACTGTAAAGTGTCTATTTAGTTGTAAGTCAAGGTGTTTTAATGGGTATATCAACTAATGAGTGCATCTTTCTTTAGAAAACAGCTGAAATACAAATGCTGATTTAAATCAGTCCACCCTGGAAATGTCACAATGCATATTTTCCCAGGACTCAGAAGTTCAGGTTCTAACAGAATAGCACAGCTATGGGAATATGTGTAGTAATTACTGGGACTGACTACTGTAATTAAGTCAGTCTTAAACTTAACTAACTCTTACTCATAACTCAGATTCCTTTTTGGTTTGAAATTTCTTAGGCTCTGTTTCGGTCCAAAAATAACTTTATTTTAGTGGGGGTGCCGTGTGCATGCGCGCATGTGCTGTGAGAGGTTGGGAACAAATATATCCGTCTCAGCACTCCCCTCTTCTATTCCAGCTGGAATTCTTGCACGCACGTGAGACTGTTTCCGTATTGTTTTGTATAAACCCCTGCATTGAAGGCTGAACACAGTCTTGCATCACCTGACACTGCCATTAATCAGGGAAAAGATATGAGAAGCTTAGCATTATTGCAGCGTTAGGGTTCTAATCAAGCAGTCAAGTCAGGAACTTCTGGAAATTACTTTTGTTGGGTGTTTAAATCTGCTCTGGTGCACATGTATGTTTTGTGTGTCCCTGTTTTGATTATTAGCAGAGTGTTGAATCCATTTCATACAATATACAGGATATACACTGTGGCAGAGTTAACATTCTGGTTCAGAGTTCAACAAACCTTTGATGATTTTTGACTTTGATGACTTCTGAGCACTTGATTTCACGGACTTAATTTTCATTAACACTAGGCTTTTGGGGATTTCCAGTTGGGAATAAGGATGGCTGTGCCTACTTGTTCATACACTGCCTCGAATTTACTGATGCTTTCCCTTGATCAGTCGGCAAGGGTCAGTGTTTGTATTCCCAGTTCCCCAGCAGTGCTAAACATCTCAAATCTGTTGGCCTAGGGAAGTGGATTTGTTTTCGCTTTTTAAGTGTTTCGTGATCTTTTGTCTCTCCCGTTTCTGTAGTCCCATGTTCGTGATCTTTTGTCTCTCCCGTTTCTGTAGTCCCATGAAAGAGTGAGCAAGCGGCTGCACCAGCGATTCCAAGCCTGGGTGGACAAATGGACCAAGGAGCATGTGACCCGTGAAATGGCAGCTGAGACAAACAAGTGGCTAATGGGAGAAGGGTTGGAGGGTTTGGTGCCCTGTACCACTACCTGTGATACAGAGACCCTGCACTTTGTGAGCATTAACAAGTACCGTGTCAAATACGGCACAATATTCAAGACACCGTAAAGTCCCTGAGTGAGGGAAGATCACGTGGTGTGTGTATGTGTGTGCGTATCCAGGAAACGAGGAAGATGCCTTTCTCCCCTCACTGTGTATCTCCGTAACATGGCCAGTTGACTAGTGCACAGCTGGTACATCCTGTCACCAGCGGGATTCGGTTTAGGAAAACGGATCTCTACAACCCTAAGCTGGAACTCTTGCCAACAGTCCTCTGACTTCAGCGTGCACTGTGGAGGGAAGGATCCTTTTCAGAACTGAGTGATCCTAGAGAAATGCAGCTAGCTCATATGCACCAGCACTTCTGAGACTAACTCCTCAATGGCCTGAACTTCAAGGGAAGAGAACTGGATGTTGCATACATCCTGACCGGAGTGGTGCATTTAAAGTTACATGCTCAGATATGTCGTGAAACCAGAGGTGCCTATCACAACTGGACTCTCAGCAGAAACAACACAATTTTAACATGTTCCCCTTCCTTTCTTGTAAATAAATGTATATATTGTCAATTTTTTCCCTTTTTTTATTAAAGGAAATATGCTTGATGTGCTAGTATAACTGTACCAGCTTCTTGTGTACCATAGTACCAGGTGGCTTGAGAGTTAGTACCAACAAACAGACCTATGGAGACATTTATTACACTTTTTACCAAAGGGAGTTATCGTTGTAGTGCTTTTGTGTGGAAATTGTTCTCTCCTTTCTTTTGTAAAGAAAAATACATCTTGGTTCTTATTGAGGAAGACACTCGCTCACCCACGGCCCTGTTCCTGTTCTGAAAGGCACCATGCAGTTTGCAGTGCGGAGAGGGGACATTTGACCATTTTGTTATTGGCTTCATAATCTGAAGTGTTGCTGAGCTACCTAGCTGGGGTTGATTGTGCTTATGTATTTTCTCTCTCAGTATTGGAGAAAACATCCTAAGTACCAAACCAGTATTTCATTAGAGCTGCTTTGTGTCTATGTCTGTGCGTGTGTGTGAGAGAGAGAAGGGCAAGGCGGGTAGGCAGTGTGATGCATTTCACTAGTGAAATCCACAAATGGGATATATATATATTTTAAGCATAGAAGTTTAGTGCTGGCAGATATTTAAGCATTGGAAGATTTTGGTTTTCAGACAAGTTGGCATGGACCTCGTAAGCTACGACAGACCCAACTGCACTGTCTCTCCTCAAAGGAGGCATCCTTTCCTTGCACAAAACAATGCTGCCAGTTGTGCCCGAACAGCTTCCGTGTCCCAGCTGGAGAGCTGTGAATGCAGCTTTCCTGTTTTTCAAAGTCCACTTCTGAAATCTGTCCCAGGGATTTCAAGACAGCTGGTTGTCCCCTCAGAACTGAGTTCTCTTCCCTTCCCCGGCAGAGAGATGGAGAAATTGGGGAGAGAGGGTCGGGGGAAGGCAATGGCTCCAGCCTTTGTGCAGCTGGGAGAGCAGAGTGGTGAAAATGCATGGCCTATAAGGGTCACTAGTCATTGGCAGCCAATGTACAGAGAGTAATTCCAGCCATTGTGATGAATGGGAGCCTCCTATGGAAAGAGGAAAAGAGAGTAAAGAGCCCACGGGGGAGTTTTCAGAGTTTGCCAGCAATAAGTTACCTGTCCCGTTTCTCCTCCTTTTGCTGTGTTCAGACAGGAAAGGGGTTTTATTGTGTCCTCTTCCATTTCAAAGGTTTTACACACGCTCCCCTGTGCCTCACCCCACCCTCAGGTGTTTCTTTTTAATATATGTTAAAGCTGATCTGGAAGTGGAAGTCAGGATGATTTAGACTTTACCAGCTTGGAAGTAACAGCTGCTGCTGCTTTGTGGGTGTTTTGTCCAAGAGTCTGTGCTTGCATGTTATTTAAGCGGAATGGGATTAACATGGCGGGATTCCTGCTGTTCAAGGTACCCAGGAAAAAAACCCAATAAAACACAAGGCAATCTCCTCCTGCAGCAGAGTTTTCACCTACAGGTTGTGGAAGCAGAGAAAGAACTGACAGAAAGGAACTGCAATGCATGACAGCTCGTTAGCAAGAGTCAGGCTAACTGTAACCCTAATAACGCGAAATTTGTAGAAGCAAGGATTGTGTGAGGCGGGTGGGAAAGAACTGTGTGTGAAGTCGTTGTGACCTTGTATAGATAAGGTATAGAAAATATTGTATGTTGGCTAGAGTCAAAACAAGTGAGGAAATAAGATATCAAGATGGCCTATGTATAAACAAAATGCAGCTGTCCCTCATTAGTTCTGTAATGAAAGGTATAAATGCTTGCTGTAATTAGTTACCTGAGAGAGATCTGCTTAGCTCTCTCCCTCTGCACCATTGTGAGAGTTAATAAAGCATCTGACTTGCTGTACCTAAACAAAAGAATGAGAACTCTGTTTTTCTCCGGCAAGCTTTCATCCCTCCCGATGTCTGACTTCTGAGCTCCATGCTCTGATCCCTGCCTGTACAGTAGCAAGATTTCTTTTTACTTTAAATTGCTTTTTGTATTCTGTAATGTGATCCTTGGCCACCTATCCATGTGATGATTTCTATACAAATGTAAACTTGACTGTAGTGCAGTATTTCCATTAAAATATCAGGGCTAATCATTGTGTACAGATTTTTCTTCCTTCTTGATCATACACAATGAGATTTTGACACACACTCTCCTGGGGAAAGGGAGGAAGATGCATCTGATGGAATCACTCCTTTAATAAAAACAGAAGTAGAGGTGGTGGGAGAAGATAGTAGTAGACCTGAAAGTTTGATCTCTGTTTAGGACCCTCACAAATGACCAATGTTTGACTTACCCTAGCAGATAAATGTAAGGGTATCGCCTCTGGATTCCAGATACTAATTTGTAATCAATTCCCCGTTCCTGTTCAGAGGTTATACACTATTTTTATTTTGTAGCAGTTGCAACATTCTGTGGTGGTCGAGAGCTAATAATTAGCCACCTCTTCCACTGGAGTTGGGAGGTTGCCCCCGTCCCCCCCAAATCCCTTGAGTCATTCTGGGAAACGCGGTAATACAATTTACCAGCCAGTGGAAATGTCAAAAAAAAATCTATCCCTCCGTCTTGTTAGCAGCAGGGCTGTTAAATAACAAATCAATCCTTTTTGGTTCCTTAACAAATTAACAGTTCTCTTTAGCCTGATTCTTTTTTGATTTAGAGCTGTCTTCAGCACTCCCTTTGCCTACATCCAGTGCTTGGAGATTGAGGTCTATCACAAACACAGTCATGGTGTTTAGGGCCACTAAACTCCCAGCCCCCTTGACGTGAACGTTGCATTTTTTTAGCCTAAATGGTAACATTGCACTTTATATGGCTCAGTATTTTGTGGAAGAGGTTAATGGTTTTTCCTCCCTGCTTTCTGTCTCTTCCCGTTGGGTGAGGAAGCCCCCTGAGGTAATTGTGTTGTATAAATACACAGGTAGAACTACCAGAAAAGCTCAACCAGCTGTCATTGGGTATCCAAAGCCATAAGCTAAGGAGCACTGAATACAGACTGTAAGTCTATTAGTAACGAATCGGGGGACCCGAGAGATGCAAATAGTGGCAATGTCTGAAGGTGCTCTAAGTTACTGGATAGCCTGTCTGGTTTTCAACAGTGCTTTGAGCCTCCCTTTGAAGTCACCCCTTTTGGACTCTGAATTTAGGGATGCCAACTAGCAAGGGTCATAGAGCACAATGATCCCTTCTGGCCTTAGAAGCTTGTCTGACTGCCTGTATAACCCAGAACGTCCCCCAAAACATTCCTTTGGAACTGCAGCTTAAAAAAAAAAAATCCCCAAAAGATGCGTGTGGAAGTGCAGCCCACTGCCCCACATGCATGTCTGTCAAGCTGGGCCATTGGAGTACTTTCGAGGGAGCCAGAAGATCTGGTGAGTGCTGTCTTGACTCAGTGACGCTGCCAAGCGTGTTTGTGTGGCCAGACCAGGAGCACTGCAGTGTGTGCAGCTTCCTTCGCCAGCAGTTGGTGACAGGTCAGCAAAGGTTTGTGACTTCAGGGTAGCCATTCTGTGTCTCCAGGCAGTTTCTTGCTTGTTTCTGTAAGGGCTGCCACATCTTACTGAAGGCTGAAAATCTGAGGAAGCATTTGCTTCTCTGGTGCTTAAAGCTGCAGCACTGTCAAAAGTTCTAAATAATCTGTTGTTCCTTCCCCTCCCAGGCAAAACCAGATTTCTGTATCTAGGTCAAGCAAAACAGCTGTTCGTAAACCACCGTGTTTGCCTTTGCACTCTGGGATGTCCCTGGCATGCTGGATTCGTGACATGGTACTTGAGGCAATTAATCCTGGCATTGTCTGGTAATCAGAGGAGTTTCACCATAGGGTGATTTAAAACTTCTCACTCTCAGCTTCCAGGAATTTGACGTTTCGGCCCGTAAGCAGTCCCGTCTTTGACACACATGGAGACTTTTCCCAGTTGGGTGGTAGAGAATCTGTTGGAAGTACATGTTCCCAAGGCAGCTGTAGCACCTCTCTCCTAAGCTGTTTTCTGGAAGGTGTCCCAAATGAAACCTAGTCTCTTTGCATTCCCCTAGGAAGTGGCTGTGTAGTAGAAGCAGTCTATTGGTCTTCCAGGAGCATGTTTATAAAACATCACCTCCATGACTGCAACCCCACCCTCGTATCTTCACATCCAACCAGCAGAACTTGCATGGAGGAGGGAGTTGGCTTTGTATTGTCCAAGCATTATTAAAAGTCTGCCTTGTGTGCATTTACCCTATTTTGGACCCGGATGGTGCAGATACTGTATTCTCATTCTAGATCAGTGGTTCCCAAACTTTAACAACCTGTGAACCTGTCAAGGCTCCTTCCCCACTCTGATCTTTAGGGTACAGATGTGGGGGTCTGCATGAAAACTTCTAAGCTTAACTACCAGCTTAGATCTGGTCCCCTGCCACCACTCCCAATGGGCTAACTCCCTTCCCTGAGTAGCCTTGAGAGACTCTTCCACCAACTCCCTGGTGAACATAGATCCAACCCCTTGGATCTTAAAACAAGGAGAAATTAACCACCCCCCCTCCTTTCTCCCACCAACTCCTGGTGGATCCAGATCCGATCCCCTTGGATCTAAAAATAAGGAAAATCAATCAGGTTATTAAAAAAGGCTTTTAATTAAAGAAAAAGGTCTAAATCATCTCTGTAAACTCAGGATGGAAAATAACTTTACAGGGTAATCAAACTTAAAGAGCCCAGAGGAACCCCCTCTAGCTTTAGGTTCAAAGTTACAGCAAACAGAGGTAAACACCTTAGGAAAAGGTACATTTACTAGTTGGGAAAACAAAGATAAAACTAACATGCCTTGCCTGGCTGTACTTACAAGTTTGAAATATGAGAGACTTGTTCAGAAAGATTTGGAGAGCATAGATTGATGTCTGGTCCCTCTTAGTCCCAAGAGCGAACTCCCCCCAAAAACAAAGAGCACAAACAAAAGCCTTTCCCCCACCAAGATTTGAAAGTATCTTGTCCCCTTATTGATGCTTTGGGTCAGGTGTCAACCAGGTTACCTGAGCTTCTTAACCCTTTACAGGTAAAAGGATTTTGGAGTCTCTGGCCAGGAGGGATTTTATAGTATTGTACACAGGAGGGCTGTTACCCTTCCCTTTATAGTTATGACAAAACCCCTTTCACTAAAATGTCAAGTCTCGCGAACCCCTTCCTCAAAATAAATATTTCCAGGGATTTTCTCCTTTACCTGAGTATAAATTATAAAAACAGTAATCTGGGAAATATAAAATTTGCTTTGATGACAAGCTTATTACACACTTTATTATTAATTATTATTTATCATTACAGTATTTTATTACATTATGAAAACGGCAACACTCTTCCAAGATCTTACTTTCGTAGCTTGTATCACTTTGAATAAGTCTGTTATAAGACAAGGCTCCTACGTTTCATGCTGTTTCACACCTGATACTCCTTGATGAAGGTATTTAAGAAGTCAACTTAGAGTTCCTTCTACACAAGCATTCAGGTCTTGAGCAGTCCAGACAAACAACGCACGTTACAACAAAGCTTAAACTTGTTCTTCCTAATCATTTTAAAAACAATATTAGCTGCCTATTTAATTTTAAAAACAGGAAAAAATATCCACCTCCCTTTGCATTTCCTATAAGGAGTTTTGAAGTTTAAATCTCAGTGTGATAGAGATGCTTGCTTTGATCTGCTTCGCTCTTGGACGTCCAGGGGCTCCGGGCTGCTGGCCCCATGCTGCCCGGGGTCCCTAGGGACAGCTCTGTCCGCCGTTAGGGAATTTGTTCCCCGCGGACAACCTGTAACATTTCGCGAACCCCAGTTTGGGAACCACTGTACTAGATTAATTCACCAACACTGCTGCTGTACGTCTGATGTGCAACGTGTAGTCTGCTGAAGAGCAGATTCGATACGAGCTGTGGCTTCACTCTTCTCTTCCCTGAGCTCTCCTACTGAGAGGTGAACAAGAGAAGTTTGTTCTTGCTTTGAGTCCAATAGCTTGGTGCATTGTTCAAGGATCTCCTATATAAAGATGCTACTTATCATCTGTCTACATCTTTATAAGGCCCCCATCAGTGCAGTATTTGAGTGCCTGTTTCCGCCCAAGTTGCATAACCTCTCTGCCTGTTTACACAACAAGGACATCTATCACTGTTTTTAATGTTGAGAAGGTAAGAGTTTGATTTGAGGTTTTGGAGGAGGACAAAATGGAGCCTTGATTACATGCCAGGCGTCTGCTCGTGGAGGTGAGGCTGAACATGATGATGATGTTTTTTGGATTTGCAGCGTTCGCCTCTGCAGCAGGTTGCCCAGCTCTACTGTCCAAGAGAGGAAGCTCATCCTGGGCTCATGTAATTTTGATCCCGCCCCCTCTTGATAGGGCTGCCTGCCAGAGGTGAATTCTCACTGAGCGATACCCTCCGGGCAGCCTGCATGTAGCTCAGAGGTTCTGGGGAAGATTTGTTGAGGGGCCAGAGAAGGCCAAGCCTGACTGCTGCTGCTTGGCAGGCCACTAGCTTTTCTCCTGAGCCTTGGTTTCCGGAGGGTATACATGGCAGCCCTCTGTGCCCTTGGCCACTAATCTCTTGTTTTTCTGTTAGGCTCCATCCAGAGATAACGGATTTCAGAGGGCAAACTCGAGAGATTCTGGACTCCTGGGACCTGAATCTTAATGTTTCTCCACCATAGGCAGGTCGGGGAAATACCCTTGTCTCCCGGGTTCCCTATTTAGTTCCCTAATAAGTCACTGGTGATCAGTGTGTGTCCCTAATAGCCCAATTCAAGAGCTGGAGCTTCCATCCTCTTCCCCTCAGTGGAGGAGGAGAAGATGGAAAAGTCCTAGACATACAAAAAGGGCACCCTAGAGGTGAGTGAGTCTGACCACCCGTTCATTCTGTATGGTGCAAACTGAGCTCGAAAGCCTTGCTTGGTTGGCAGGTGTATGAGTGAGGCCTGTGGAGCCAAATAAAAGGCTCCTGCCCTAGAGATCAGAGCTCGGGTAGATCTTGGTGAGAAAGAGACCCCTCCCTTCTGGAACTCTGCAAGGCAGTAACCTGGGTATCCTCCTGCTTTCTCACAGGTCTGTGCAAGTGCTCTCTTGCCTATATGGGGACATCTACTGGCAGCCTGCCCATTACTCCTGCGGTGGCTCCCTCTGCTGGACTGTTTCAGCATTGCTCCCTGACCCAAGTTTGGTCTGAGCATCTTCAGTGAGTATGCGCCCATCTAGGCTACGTCAGCTGCTGTTTTACACCCCACCTTCCGTAGGCTTCCCTCATCCACACAGCAGCGTGGTCCAGCCCATATGATCAGCCTGCCTGTGTGAGCAGAGCATCTAAGTAGCTAGACCTGCGGGAAGAACTATGCCGGAATTTCTCTCCGCCGGAATCTTTGTCTGCAAAGAAGGAAATGGATAAGAAAACTGAGTTTGCAACATGCACTTATCTTTAAAAAGCAGCCAACTGCATTGGTTGTAAATAGGGAGGGTGTCAGGAAATGTGGGGAGAGGAGTTTACTGGAGTGAAGGAAATTCTGGCTGCAGCAGCCTTATTCCCCTCTTGCTCAGTGGACTGGGGCTGTGAGAAGTGACGCTGGGTCTGCTTGCGGCCTGCAGTTCAGCCTGAGACTCTACGCCACCCCCTGCCCACCCTTCTTGGGCTGACTGCAGCCTCTCCAGGTATTTAAGCACCAGGCCTAGGAGAGTCTGCTCAGCACCTGGCTGGGTTCTGCCTAGTGAGCAGCTGGCAGGGTCAGCCTCTGACAGAACGAATGCCCGTGATGCGGGGGAGGGGTTGGACTGCACACTCCAGCCCTGGGATGTGTTTCCTCAGCACCTGGCTCTGTTTCCTCAGCTCTGGTGCAGCCCTTTGGGGCATGATCAGCTGTTGAAGGCAGGGAGACTCAGAGGTAGAATTTCATATCCCCAGAAGCATAGCTGGGGCTGGAGTGGGGTGGGGGGTTGGGGTGGTGTCAGCTTCTCCGTGCGTGCAGGGGCTCTTGGAGCTGCCACTTGCAGGGGCAGGCAGCAATCCAGGCTGGGTTCTGCAGAGTTAGCACCAAATGAGGCTCAGAGGAACCCCCGGCCTCGCCCTTGGCTGGGGCTGCTCAGAGTCCCTGCCCGCGGCCCCGCTGGTGAGGGATTAGGGGGAAAAGTCTCCTCCAGCAGCCGGGTCTCCCATAGGAGGTGGTTTCCCTCCCTCTTGTGGAGTCCACCCCCTCTCTGCTTGCCACTGCCCCCTGCCTGCCAGGAATAACTCACTTCTGACTCCCAGACCCTGCTGACCAGCCATGGCTCCTGCCTGGGCCAGGATGGGAACACCCCACAGGGCAGGGAGTTTCAAACTATAGCCGGGGAGAAGATACCCCAGAACCAGCCCCAAGGGTTTTCTCCCTGCTCCTACGCTCTGCAGGTCACTTCAACTGGGTTCTGGCTCCCAGCCACCGTGCGATGTGGATGCTGCCCCCTGCCCCTAGATCCCTGCCCCGATTTCCCCCCGCCCCTCCTCCCAGCACAGCAATACCCCTCAGCCGTGACTCACAGCAGGGTGGGCGGTCCAAGCCTCCTGCTCTTCTCTGGCTTCAATTGTCCATCATGTATCCTAGGGGAGGCAGGAGGGCCTGGTTATTTAACAGCATGCAGGGCACCAGCCACCGCTTGGATTTCTGTCTTTCAAGGTGCCCCCCACCCCCAATCCATCCGGGCAGAGGAGGGGAAGGAGCTGGGTGGAGAGTCAGTCCCCAAGATTATTGGGATCATTTTGCCTTTGGCCTAGTGCCCCAAAAAGGCCAGGAGAGGTGTTGTGCACACAAGCCCCACTGGGAGTTGGCGTGAAGCACAGTGTGGCAGAGCTGCTGCCCTGGCTCTTTGCCTGCATGGCTGGTGGTAGCTGGGGTGGGCAGGGCTGGGGCTTCCTGTGAATCTCTGCCCTCCCTGTACAGGCTGCAGGGGGACCTGGCTGGGGCCAGTGCCTCGTGCGGGTGCGGGGTGGGGTGCGGGGGAACCAGGGTGAGACCTTTGGGAGGCAGGATCTCTCCCTCGGGCCTGCTCCTGCTGCAGGTGCCAGGCTTGCCCAGGGCCAGGGCAGAAGAGACCCTCTGGCCGCAGAGCCCTCTCGCATCTGGCTGCAGGGAGTCTTGGTTCCCCCTTTGTCCCAGGGAGATGGGAAGGAGCGGGTCGGGGGGGGGGGGAGTTGGGTTTGGTTGTGTGTGGACAACGGAGGTCAGCCCCTCCCCCCTGTTAGGAGTGTGCATGTGGCGCTGGGCCCCGGACTCATGGGGCAGGGAGGGATAATAGGAAGAAGAGCTCCAGCTCTTTTCTTACCTATCAGCTGCTGGGCAGCTGCTGCTCTCAGGGCATCCTTCTTGCTCAGTCTCCCTGGGCAGTCCTGGAGCTGGGAAGCCAAGAACCCAGTTAGTCCCAAGCCACACATCCTCCCCAGGCTGAGGGGAGCTGCCTGGTAGGGAGGTGAGGAACCCCTGGCTGTCAGAGCCCTCTCCCCCTTGATTCCTCCCATGGACAGAGATGATTTGTACAGGAGCCATCCTCAAGGGTGGGGGATGGGGCTGAGTCAGTGAGGGGGCTCCCTGGAGCAGGGAAGCTCCCTGTGTGCTTAGGTCTTCCCACCCCCCTGTCCTGGAGGGCCCACACCCCAGAGCTCACTCACCAGGATCCTGCAGGCTTCGCTCAGGAAGGCGGGGATGGCAGGGGCCGCCCCCTCGGCTAGCTGGCTCCGCACGAGCGTACGCAGGGGCTGGTAGCTGAGGAAGGGTGCGCACTGCAGCAATGCCACCCTGCACGCCTGCCAGAGAGGGCGAGAAGGAAACTGGTTGAGTCCCTGAGCGCAACGGGCTGCCAACTCGCAGGCTCTGTGTGGCTTGGGGAGACTCTGCTGTGCCGGAGCAGCAAGGAGCCACCTCTTTGCAGAACCTCCTCTGGCCTGACGGTTGTTCCCCAGGCCCCCACAGCCCCCATCTCCAGCTTGGCTGGGTTGAGGGGAGCCAGGCCCGAGCGCTGGGGCCGGGGAGGTACACTCCTGGAACAGGGAAGGGGCCATTCCCTGTGGGTCCCCGGTGGGCGGTTAACAGCACTGCCCGGTGACCAACGTACTTGGCCTCCCCTCAATCCCAGGCACTATCGGGGGCTGCTACTCGGCCTGGGCGCGGGTTGTGGTGGGATTGCTGCAGGAGGCTGGTCATTCCCAGACAGGAGCTAGCACACAAGTGAGGGCAGGGCAGCAGCAATGGAGACCCAATCGGCCTCAGCGACCTGCCCTTCCCTGTGGCCCTGCTTGGGTTAGGTCACTTGCTAGGGGCCAGAGATAGACCTGGACCTGGCCACTAAACAGGGCAGGCTGTAAAATGGAGCCACAGCCGCGGAGAGGCTGGCTGGGCAGGGAGGCCGGAGGTGCCTGTGGGGAATGGAGGAGGAGAAGGAAACCCCACAGATCTACCCCACAGCTACACTCTGAGGGCTGGTAGAGCTCTGTGTGGGGTGGGGGAGGGCTGGATTAGTGGGGGGTCCTGGGTGCCACAGGGCAGCACTGAGGAGATCTGGGGCTTGGAGGGGGGAGTTTGCACCATCCTTGCCATGTTGTTAGAATGCCCCCAGCCACCCCTGCCCCTATGAGCCCTCAGCTGCACTCACCTGGGCCACCTGGGGGTCCCCGTCCTGTAGGTGGATGAGCAGTGTCCCCATGCTCTTCTCCACCTCAGCCCCAAAGAGGGATGACTTCTTGGAAACAAATTTGCTGAGGTGGCCAAAGAGCTCCATGGAGGCCCGCCTCAGGCCGCTGGTCTCCTGCAGACAGGGGGCGCAGGGTGGTTAGAGGGGACAGGCTCAGGCCCTCACATGCTTTGGGAATCAGCCTGGCAGCTGCGGAGCCCGGAGAGGTTTCAGCTAGTTCAAACGACAGGACAATTCTCTGCAAACTCCCCTCTTTCCTGCTGGGCCCCAGGGCTGCTGAACAATTGTGGGCCCAGGGCCCAAGAATGATTGCATCCCTGCCTTCCCTAGCAGAGGAGCTGAGCTGCCCCACAAATCCAGAAATGTGCCTGCATCGGACACTGAGCCCCCTCCACGGGAAGGCAGGTCCTGAGCACCTTCCCCTGTGGGGTGCCCTATAGCGCCATGGGGCCTGCCCTGCTTGGTACTTACATCCTCAAAGAACGTTCTCGCCTGCAGGGCCAGTGGGACGGCGACGTGAGCCTTCAGAGGCGCCTTGGGGTCCCGCAGCATCCAGCAGAGCCCTTCCATGGCTTCCAGAACGGTGCGGGGGTCGCAGCATTCGCACACGGCGCGGACAAAACTCTCCAGGATCTTGTCTCGCTTTTTCCTGACCTGCAGAGAAGGGGTTGGACGCCGCTCGGTGAGCAACGCTCTGTCAGCCTGAGTGTAAGCAGAGTCCGGGCAAGTCAGCCTACAGCCTAGTCTGCTCCATAGGAGCCACAGGCTGGGGAGAAGGGGAACCAGGCGCTTCCTACCCAGCCCTCTCTGCCTAGTCTCCTGCCATTCCAGACCCACCTTGTCCGGGAACTCGGTCACTGCGTTCCTGAGGCCGTGCAGCGCTCTGCCTCGAACGTGGATGTTGCTGTCCTCTGTCCGCTGCAGCATGGCCTTCACAACCTGCTTCCGCATCGCCTTGGGCTCATTCTCCATCAGCAGGGGGCTGCCGAGGAACTAAAGGGACCGAAAGGAGCTGTCAGAGAGGGCTGGGCGAGGCCAGGAGGAGCAAGGGGAAGGGAGTATGATCAGGGGCCAGGAGGTGACATAGATCCATACCGACTGCTGTTCAAGCAATACTCCACCGGGCCCATCTCTCATTGGCTGACCAGCTATTGGCCCCCTGTTCCATCAGCTTCTGGGCCAGGCTAACCCTCCCCCCTGGTCTTCCAGGCTCACCTCTGCGAACAGGGCGGTGCAGGCCATGCGTTCGCCCTCCTGGCTGGCCTGGAGGCTGGGAAGGAGAAGCTTTGGGATACTCTTCAGGGCCAGGTTTGGGTGGGTCACTATGGCCCTGGGAGAGAACAAGAGTTCGTGTTGACGTGTTCATGACAACCCTGCACATGCCGGAATCCGGCCCGGTCCCGGCCACCCCCTCCCATAACTGCCCCACTGGGCTCCAGAGCGAGAACGTGACTCCTCCAGCCTCTGTCCTCACCTGCTAAGGAGAGTGAACCCCTCGGGCTGGGCCTCCTCTAGCAGCTGCCAGCCTCGCTCCTGGTCCATTAGCTCCACAGCTGGCTGACTGCCCCTGAGGCGCAGCACCCGCGCCAGGGCCTGCACGGCCATGCTGGGAAGAGAAGGAGGCAGGAGATGGTGATGCGGGGATTCCTGCTCTCTGGGCGGGGTGGGGGCGGGCAGGACTCCCTTGCTGCAGCACTGAAGGGATCAGGGTGAGCCTAGAAGCTGCCCCACTTCTGCCTTCAGTTCTCCCCCCGCAACTGTGGGGGCAGGGGGGAGTGTCTGCAGATGTGCCCTTCGCTCTCCTCCAAAGATGTGAAAATTGCTCCTCCCCGCCCCGCCCAGGAAACTGACCCTGGGGAGAAAAGGACATGCAGTGCCCCCCTGAATGCCCTGCTGCCCTGAGCCCTGCCCCCAGGGCCCACTGCAGAAAAGGGGTGAAGTGGCTCAGTGACAGGCCGGGCCTGTCCCAAAGCCTTCAAAGTAGACAGTAAATAGAGACAGCAGCCAGCTCTGCCCTGCTCCCCAGCTCTGCTCCCCCTCCCCCCGCCCCCGGCTCAGCTCCCTCATCACCCTGCTGAGCTGCCCACTCTGAGGAGCTCTCTGGCTCCCTGAGTATCCGGGGGCAGTTCTGCCCGCTCCTAAGCATGGGAAGCCTGGCTGATCTGAACCCTCGGTCCCCCGAAGGTGTCGGGGGTCCCTGGACAATGAAGGTCCAAGAAGGAAGCTTCCCCCTCCTAGGGGCTAGCCCAGACACTGCGTGGGTGCTGGGATCCATTGGCCCCACACATTACCTGCGTGGACTGGTGTCACTGGGCAAGTCCTGCTGGGCTCCCGAGAGGTGCCGTGCCGGGGGGCAGGCGATGGCGAGGAAGCAAGAGGCGAACAGGTCGTCCTCGCGTCCCTCCAGCGTGTCCGCTTGCCCCAAGGCCCCGATCATCTCCCACAGGCCACATGTGGTCTGGAAGGGAAAAGATACAGTCAGAAGACCGTGGCCCTGCGCAGAATGCAGCCGGGAAAGAGGGCTGAATGCCAGCGATGGGAACTTACCGCCGGGGGCAGCCGGGCTGGCTGGGGGCAGCTCCTGTCCTGGGTCTGCCCAGGGTTAGACCGGCCTTTCTCTGGGCTGTCGTACAGCAGGATGTGCAGTACCTCCCTGGTCAGCATGGGGTCTGCACCTAGGAATCTCCAGATGGCCTTGCTGGGGCTGTGACAGACAGAGGGACGGCAGGTAAGGAATTCACACAGAGGACGGGCCCAGTTGGTACACACCAGGGATGATGCCCTCCGAGGGGTGACGGGCCAGAAGCAGCAGGTTGAGCCTGCTGGTGGCTGACCTCAAGGCCTTCAGGCACTGTCCAGTCCTAAGGGGTTCATACCCTCCTGCCTGGGCACTGCCAGGGGGCGCTGTGTCACAGAAAGGGATGGGTGGACGTGGCCAGACTCACTCCTCCCAGCTTGGGGGCCCCCTCCCTCCCTTGCTGCCTTCTCCTGATGGGAACCAGAGGGGCTGGGGTTAGAGCCCCCATGGGGGAAAGCAGTGACTCTGGGCTCAGGGGTGGGGCTGGTGTGAGGAGGTGCCCACCCTTGGGAGGGGCTAGGGCTAGGTGCTGGGCTGGATCTCCTGAACTGCGGGGGGGGCACAGAGTGGGAGCTGCGGCCAGGAGAGCAGGAGCTCCTTCCCCATGGGGCAGAGTGTGGGGGTTTCAGGAGGAACAAAGCTCCAGTTCTGGCCATGCCATGGCTCTGGGGTGCGGGGTTTGGAGAAGGCTGTAAAATGGGCTCTGTGCTTGTCGGCTCTGGGCAGGATGCAGGGAAGGCGCTGCTGGCCCAGGGGAACCTGGCAGGCTGGGGAATCAGAGAAGATCAGCCTCTAGGGTGGGATGAGACATCTAAAAGCGTGCGGTGATGGGGAAGATACCAGGCTGGGATTCCAGGGGGGAGAGGGCATTTCCCAGCTGGGGGGAGGGGGTGCCCCTGCGGGGACATGCTCAGTGTAGGGGCGTCTGTGGGGGCAATGCAGTTAGGTTGGCCCCTCTCCTGCCTCAGCCTGGAGGGATGCCCTGCCGGGAGCGGGGCGCCATGCTGACAAAGGAGGTGACCCTGCTCACATGGGGTCTCTCCTGGTCTGTGTAGTGATGGGGGGAGTGGGGGCTGGAAGACTGTTCTGGCCTCCAGCCAGCCAAGCCATTGCACAGCCGAACCGGGATGGGGTGGACTGGTTAGCAGTGCACAGAACGAAGTGGGGGAGGGTGACAGCTGTGTTAGGAATAGCTCAGCTGCGGGAGCCCTGAGCCGGGGGTCCCAGAGCACACGGAGCCCTCCAAGGGACAGGGAGGCTATGCCGGGGCAGGGCTGTTCCCTGGGGGCCTGTGTGCAAGGGGAGGGTCTGTGCTGCATGTAACCGTGGTGCTGGGGGCTTGGAGGCCGGAGTGGGGTGTTCTATCCTTTCCCTGGGGCTGGCGCTCACTGTTTGTAAGGCCAGGGCATCTTCAGGAGGATGCTGACCGCGGTCTTGGTGTGTTGTCTGGCCAGTAGGTGGAGAATGTCTCTCGTCCTCTCACTCAGCCGCCCCCCCCGGGGTGGGCTCAGTGTGTAGGAAAGAGCCGCCTGGAGATCCTGCACCTGCGGAGGCAAAGCAGGGACTGAGACCCTACCCCCGCTGTGGGTGGGTGGCAGGCAAGGGCCAGGAGGAACTGGGCAGGTTCAGAAACAAGGCAGCAGTCACATGGCCCGGCGGAGGCCATGGATAAACTCTCCTAGCGAGTGACTGAGCCGAGGGGGGTTCTGGGTTCGGTACCTTGAAACCCCCACCCGTGATCCAGCACCGTAGAACTAAGGGTCCCAATCCCGCTGCCCAGTGACACCCCACCCCCCGGATATCCCGGCTGTACCTCCCCTTGTGACAACATGCCTGGGCTGCTTCAGCACCAGAGTGGGGTCTAAGCGTCTGGGATGCATTTCCATCCTGTACGTCAATCCATGCCCACTGGGCAAAGAGTCAGTGGACACGGGGGACCCCACTGCAGGCTCTGTTCCTCCAGCTGGGGGATGGGTCTGGAGATAGGGCACATTTCCCAGGGAGTGAGCTGGGCAAGCCAGACTCCTGGGATCAAAGCCTGAAAACCATTACAGGGCCGTGCCCAGCGGCCCCCTTGCAGACAGGGCATGGATGGGTCCCATTGATCAATGATGGTGAGAAGGGATGTCTCCCCTCCACATCCTCCCTCGTGCCCCAGGAATTCTAGGCACGGGGCAAGATGGAGCTGCCCGAGATGTCAGCATGGTGCCTCCAATGCCCAGCCATTACTTGGCCCTGCAGCTCTGATTCTTGCTCTCTCAGCACCGCCTCCATGACGCCCGCCAGCTGGTCTGCACACTCCTCCTTCTCCAGCAGGCCCAGAAGCAGGGTGAAGCTGAAGGGCATGAGGTCACTCGACTGCAGGTGCTTCGCGATGAGCTGCAGGGAAAGGCACAGGCCGAGTGTGAGCAGCGAGCCCCGGCCCAGGGAGGTGGGTTTGCTCTTCGGGGAACGGGGACAGAGGCACTGGCAGCCTGTGCCCAGGGCTATGTGAGTGGGCACTGGAGCCCATACCCAGGAATTTCCATCTGCCGGCTCCTCATCGAGGGAAGGAGCCAATAACCCCCCTTTCCCATGTGTGTGTCTGTCTCTCCAGCCACAGTGTTTTACTCACCATAGCAACATGGACAGGGTTCTCTCTGCAGCTGGCATCCTTCTGTGTCTTGCTCAGCACGCTCACCACTGCCCCTGTCTTGGTGTACACGACAGCTGCACAAGAAACCAGCAGTGCTCAGGCAGAGCTCTCAGGGCCGGATTCTTCCCCCTCCCCTTCGAGCCAGATCAGAGGTGCCAAAGAGCCAGACTCCAGCCGCAGCTGGGAACGACCAGCTAGGGTGAGCTCTCAGCTGGCTTCTGGGCCAACTGCCCACTCTTCACCCTGATGTAGAAGGTGTGTTGGGGCTGGGGTGGGATCAGGGGAGGTCCCAGATGGTCCCAGGCACCTCGTGAAGGGCAGATGCCAGGTCAGCCCGGGAGGTACCAACCCACCTCTGCTCTGTGTCCCTTTGGTCAGGGCTGCGATGAAGGCGCCATGTTCTCTCTGCAGCCCTGCTCGCTAGGTAACGGCCGGGGCTGTGAAGGCTGAGAAGTGGCGACTGCTTCCGCTCTATCTTACCTTTGCAAGGCGTGAAGAGCCAGTAGAGAGCCTGAGATGCCCAGTATCTGGTGGCCTCCTGAGCATCGAAGGCCTGGCTTGTCAGCAGCCCGGCCATGTAGCCCTGCTCTACCATGGGTTTCAGATCCTAATGGGCCACCAAACAGAAATTGAGGGCATAGGTCGGGACGAGCCCAGCTCTGTCTGTATTCCCCCCACTTCCCGTGAGTGCTGGGAGGGTGGGGGGGCAGCAGGGTCTGCGCTGCTCACCTCGGTGATGGCTTTGAAGCGGTAGAACATGAAGAGCCGGGCGCTGGCTCTCACAGCTCGGCTCCTCTCCTGGGCCCGGGGAGAGCAGATCCACGGCTGCAAGTGCTGGGGAGTAGGGAGAAAGTCGTGTGAGCGGCAGCAATGCCGGGGCGACCTCCAGAACCTGCTTCCTGCCCCAGCAGGGAGAGGACATGGAGCATTTAACCTCTTCTCCTCCACTTCCGGACACTGGAACTCAGCGCTCCTCTCCTGTCTGGGGGCGTTGGCACAGGTCTGAGGGTCTTGGGCTCAGCGCTTTGAGGATTCTCCCCATTGATCCTGTAGGGTCTCGGGGCTGTTTCCTTCAGGGGAACAGGTGCTCCAGGCCAAATGTAGGAGGCCAAAGTGACACCCCTGGAGCAGGACTAGGATTGTCTTGCTGGATCCCAGGGTTGGGTGTATGCCCCAGGGGGACTGGCTAGTTCATAGCAGCTGGGAGGCCTGCTCAGCCCCCTCGGGATCAACTGGAGCCTTCCCTCTTGTGGTTCGGGTAGAACCTGACCAGCCGGCCCATCCCCAGATGGCCAGTGCGAATGGGCCCCTCCCCCTGCCCTATCATACCAGAAAGAGATGCAGTAGCGTGGTGGGGGTCAGGTGCTGCTCCAGGAATGTCTGCAGCACAAGATCCAGGCCCTCCCAGGGCAGTTCTTGGAGAGACTGGAGCAGAGACAAGCAGGGAAGTAAATAACAAGGGAGGTGGGGTGCACGAGGCAGGGGGACGAGTGGATCCCCCCATCTGGAGCCAGGTGCTGTTCGTATTCGGGGTCCCTTTACCCAGGTGATACTGATCCCCCTGCACATAGACATGGGTCTCACCTGGACCACGGGCTGCCCTTCCCCAAAGAATCCTTCCTCCCACCTGGGCTCCCCAACACATGTACTGAGCTGGGCTCTGGAGGGAAGGCCTCCTCCCTCCCGCTCTGGAGGGGCCCCAGCTGCCCCCCAACACCCCACTGGCTCCCCAAGGGCTGAGCTGTTCATCCCGCTCCAGCCAATCTCTATTTCTGTGGCAGGGCGAGTCATGGCCTGGCCGTGTGGCTGTCCCGAATCCATGCTTTGCTCCCTCTGCACCAAATGCTATTTAACGCTCTGGGCCAGAGCCTCAGCTGGTGTAAACGGGGGTAGCTTCTAGCTCCCTGTGCCAAGAATCCAGGGTAATTCTATACAGTCTCACAGACACTCACCTCTACAGCTGTTCTCCCTGCCAACCCCACTGCAGAGTTAACTGCGTAGCCACTTGTCACCAGCCCTTTGGAAAATAAACCGAGGGGCTGGATATGGCTGGACACGCAGCTCTCTGCATCGGGCCAGGGTCCAGCTACTCAGCAGGGGGGTGGCTGAGTTTCCCAGCCAAGGAGGCAGGTGGAAGCTGCAGCTTTGTCCATGCCTCACTAACCTCTGCCCGGAGAGCGGAGCTTTTTGCCACCTCAGTCCCTCTCAGCTTCGCCAGGGCTGGGCGCTGAATCATGGCGCTGGTGATACAAGTCCCGATGGTCTCAGCCTCCTGTTCCTTAGACAGGCGAGGCTCAAATTTCCTGATTGGAAGGAATGGAGCAGACGGGGCTATTAGACCGGA
>NC_088803.1:13691224-13707431 GCF_011386835.1 Chrysemys picta bellii | reverse complement strand
TACTGGTGATGATGATGATGGTGAGGGGGAAGAGAAGGAAGATGATAACTAACTCTTTGGAGCATAAGCTTTCGTGAGTGAATACCCACTTCGTCAGATGCATGTAATGGAAATTTCCAGAGGCAGGTATAAATATGCAGTCAACAATCAGTCTGGAGATAACAAGGGTAGTTCAATCAGGGAGGGTGAGGTCCTCTGCTAGCAGTTGAGGTGTGAACACCAAGGGAGGAGAAACTGCTTTTGTAGTTGGCTAGCCATTCACAGTCTTTGTTTAATCCTGATCTGATGGTGTCAAATTTGCAAATGAACGGAAGCTCAGCAGTTTCTCTTTGGAGTCCGGTCCTGAAGTTTTTTTGCTGTAAGATGGCTACCTTTACATCTGGTATTGTGTGGCCGGGGAGGTTGAAGTGTTCTCCTACAGGTTTTTGTATATTGCCATTACATGCATCTGACGAAGTGGGTATTCACCCACAAAAGCTTATGCTCCAATACATCTGTGGTCTTAAAGGTGCCACAGGACTCTCTGTTGCTTTTTACAGATCCAGGCTAACACAGCTACTCCTCTGTACTTAACTCTTTGGGTTGTTTTGCAAGGGGTATTGTAAGTATAGGGATGCTCAGCTCCTTCCATATTATGGCTACCTGCCGTGCTGGGATGGAGTGTTTGTGAATTTCCTAACTGTGTTAATAAATCCATTTTCCATATAATGTAATCTCCTAAGTGTGAGTGTTGCAACCATGCACATGGGGGTTCCCAACTGAATAGTGATTCTGATAATACTGGGCCTGATCTTGGGACAAGAACCTACCAAATTTCAGAATGATGAATAGGGGGAGTAAACTGGTAATATGATCAAGATACATTCAATAGATCAGGCAACAGATTGTTGTCCACAGATGGAGAGAATGAGCCCTGCTCAGCGTGTGTGTGTGTGTGTGTGTGTGTGTGTGTGTGTATATGTTTGTGTGTGTGTGAGAGAGAGAGAGAGAGAGAGAGACTGTCACTACCTGCTTGGGGTAATGAGTCATGCTCAGTTTGTATGTGCGTGCATGTGTGAGTGAGTCAGTGACTGTCTCCACCGCTGAAGGAAATGAGCCATGCTCAATGTGCGTGTATGTGCCACTGCTGCCTCCTCCACTTGTGAACAGCCCCATGGACTCATTCATGGCCACAGTGGTCAGGAAAGATCTTTCATTTACAGCTCATCCAAAAGATATAACATCCACCAGAAACAGTGTCCCCTTCCATTGTGATGAGTTGCTGAGGGTCAGCACCAACTTCAAGGGAAAAGTGCCCCCTGCTAATCCACCCTACCCACCCTCTGCAGCAGAGGTCCCCCAAGCTCCATGCTGGGGCACTGTGCTAAGCAGCCATTCTGATGGGAGATGGTCCACAGCTGAGCCCCTCACCCTGCTCCTTGCGGCACATGGCCACGTGGTGCCCTGCTGAAGCACAAGAGGTCAGCATGGCTCAAGAGACAACAGAGCCCCACCAGGTGAGACCCCACCCAGCTCTTTGCAGCATGTCATCCTTTGGAGCTGCTCTGGAGCATGGGGGTTACACTGACCCACAGAGGAGAATGTCCCTTAATGAGTCCTCCACCCTATTCCCTGCTGTACAGCGCCCCTTACTGCTGAACTGGGACGTTGGGATCAATGAAGCTGAGAACATCCCACAGAGCCCTCCAGGCCCATCCCTATAGATCAGCGCCCACTGGTGCTACACTGGGGCATTGCTACCAGCACTGACTAAGGGGAAAGTGTGCCTCAAACTGAGAATCCCACCCCACTCCCAGTAGCACAGCCTCCTACTTCCATGCTGGAGTAATGGGGACAACACTGTCTTAGAATTGAGAGTGCTTCCAGCTGAGCCCATCACCCCACTCCCTGAAGCGCACTACCCCCAGCACCTCTCAGCTTCCACACAGAGTTTATTCTAATGCTCCTGGGAACTAGCCCTGATTCTGGTCCCACTGCAAACTTACTGGAGTAAAAGTGAATAGTCCCACTGACTTCAATGGGCTTTGGAGCTGGTGGGAAATTTCCTAGGAGGGAAATGGGCTCTATGATTGGAACAGTGGAGTCTAAGACTGAGGACTCCTGGGTTCTGTTCCCAGCTCCGGGAGGGGAGTGGGGTCTAATGTTTAGAGCAGTTGGGGCTGGGAGTCAGAGCTCCTGGGTTCTAATCATGGCTCTGAGACAAGAATGGGGCACACAGTCTGAACATCAGGGAACCGGAGTCATGAGCCTTGGGCATTGTACCTTAGTCAACCCCGACTCTGTGTTGTGTTGCTTTGGACAAATCATTCCTTCTTCTAGACAAAATTGTATCACACAATTTACCACAATTAGTAAATCCTATTATGATTTTCATCTAGAAAATACACATCATGATGATGATAATGATGATACAACTTTCTACAAAATGATTTCCCTAGTGAATTTTTTTTGTTGCAGGTTGAGGCAGTATTGTTCTTCCTTTGAAGAATATAACAAGAAATTTCCTTTAGGGAGTAGGTCCCAGAAGCCAGTGAATGAAATAAAAACACCTCTCTTTCCTTCAACACACTTAGCATCTGCAGCTGGGAGAGGAAACTACTCTTCTTAAACAAGGTGGGAGGGATAGCTCAGTGGTTTGAGCATTGGTCTGCTAAACCCAGGGTTGTGAGTTCAATCCTTGCAGAGGCCACTTAGGAATCTGGGGCAAAATCAGTACTTGGTCCTGCTAGTGAAGGCAGGGGGCTGGACTTGATGACCTTTCATGGTCCCTTCCAGTTCTAGGAGATAGGATATCTCCATTAATTAAAAAAAAAAAAAAAAAAGTAGGGTATTGATGAATGACTTAAGCCCCCAACCATTCTCCCACTAAAGTCCATTGTGTTGTGCCCCAGTCTGCAATGGGACCAGGATTAAGTCATTGGTTTATTCATTTGAATTTTCCATACAGTGGCAGAGAAACTTAGAGTGTGTGTTTCTGAGCACCTGGGTTGTGTCTGTATTCATATCTATCTATCTATCTATGGATGTGTGTGTGAAACACTATACCCCATATTCTTCATAGAAATAATTTTATAATATGGTTATAGCATATCTAAGATGTATATTATGCAAGATGGGTCTGCTGAGAGATCATTGGAAAGTTTATGATCTGCTGAATATGATTATCCTATTTATATGCATGTATAATTACTGTATTTGAATTTAGGACTATTGATTTTGTAACAATTACAAGTTGGTTTACACCTGGAAAACGCCCACCACACAGAATGCAATCAGTGTGGATTGGCCATTGGGGAGAACAATAGGACTTTGAAGATGCTAATCTCCCACCTTCCTGAGAAGCTTCCTGGGATGCTACAAAAATAAATAAATAAATAAATACAAATAATTGTCCTCATTTGAGAAATCTTATTTTGGTAAACATGGTTATAGAATAGAATAACATTCCTAGAGGGGAAAGCAGAAGAAACACAGAAAGGAGAAAAGATCCCTTTTTTAATTTCCATGGAGACAGAAAAAAATGTGTTCAAAGAGGAAGAATAGAACCCCCGATGCTGGAAGCTGGTATACCTCCATTGCTGGTATAAAGTGATGTAGCTCATTTAGAGTCAATTCATCAGACCCCCGTCTGTGGTAAATCAGCTGTAGTTCCACTGGTGTCAAAGTGGTCGGCTCTCCAGCTGACCTATATTGGCACAGCTTGATTGACATCAATGTGGCTCCACCAGCTTATGCCTGATGATGATTGGGTCCAGTTATATATTTCTATGCAGAATTGCAGCAGGTTTTAGTCTGAAGCATCCCAACAGAAAGGAAACCAGTATGAATTGTTTGATTCACATCCACATGTTTGGTATTCCTCAGATTCAGTCTCTTTTTTTGTTGCCCCTACAGATGACCTATTCTGTGAGTGACTCTGGAGAGAACCAGACCATCTCCGATGTGTTCATCCTGGTGGGCTTTTCGTACCTTAACAAGCTGCAAATCGTTCTGTTTCTGGTGCTTCTGGTCACCTACCTGGTCACCCTGATGGGGAACCTGCTTGTTATCCTCCTTATAAAGCTAAACCCCTCACTCCGCACCCCCATGTATTTTTTTCTGGTGAACCTGTCATTCTTGGAAATCTGCTACACCAGCAGTGTGATCCCTCAGCTGCTGGTTCATCTCTTGGTGGACCTAAAGACCATCACCATTGCGGGCTGCGCTGCCCAGATGTATGTCATCTCCATCATGGCCCTAACGGAATGCTGCCTCTTAGCAGCCATGGCGTACGACCGCTACATCGCCATATGTCACCCCCTGCACTACAGAACTTTCATGAGTGGCCGGGCATGTGCACAGCTCATGGGTGCTTTATGGATCATCGGCATCTCGATGGAAGTAGCTCAGACCACTTGGATCTTCAGCCTGCCCTTCTGTGGCTCCAACCGCATCCACCACTTCTTCTGTGACATCCCACCAGTGTTGAAGATGGCATGCACGGACATATCCAAAAATATGATTATGGTCTTGACTGTGTCAGTTTTGTTCATTATGGGCCCTTTTTTGTTGATAACCCTGTCCTACATCTGCATTATCTCCACCATCCTCAAGCTGCCGACGGCAGAGGGAAGGCATAAAGCCTTCTCCACCTGGTCCTCCCACCTCATGGTGGTGACTTTGTTCTATGGAATGGTCCTTTTCACCTACCTGAGGCCCAAGTCTATCTCCACCCCAAAGAGTGATCACATGATTTCCCTCGTGATCACAGTTGCGGCACCTGTATTGAACCCTATAATATACACTCTGAGTAACAAAGAGGTGAAGGGAACCTTTAGAAAAACAGTAGAGAGGAGCATCTTTTCACACAATCGGCGAAAACAGAGAATGAAAATTAGACTTACTTAAAACAGGGGGAATGAGGGAAATGCATACATGTTTTGTTGAATTACTGCCGATGACCCTCACTTTTTAATTGAAATTTTGCCATTTGAAAAAATTGGACTTGTAAACCTATCAGGAGAATGGGAAGAGAAACTTGTATTACCAAAAAACCCCAAATTTTAAATATCTTCAAAATCTGGAATGTCAAAGGAAAAAGAAGCTTAAAATGGAGACCCTTTCATAAAATGTTCACCTTGGATTTTGCAAATTTTACAATTTTCACCAAAATTTTAATGATGGAAAAATCCAAACCATCTCTACAGACAACTCCATTTAGGCTTTTCCTTTTCCTGCTCTGTCAGTCCATTGCAGCATTTTAGGATTTGGGTTGGGTTGGGCTGAGTTTTCTTTTGCTGTCTAATGGATTTCCCCGGTGCTCCCTGTTGCCTAATTTTAAATAACATTTCTCAGCACTTATGAACAGTTTCCTATGTAAGACTCTGATGGATCTTTCAATGCCTAACCTGATCAGATCACACAACAGCTCTTGAAGCTGGCTCTTGAATTCCCTGGCATTTTGCACAGGTTCAGCAGTCTATGCTAACAGATCATAGCGTATATCATAGATTCATTGATTAAAAGGCCATAAGGGACCAATGCTGATCATCTAGTCTGACATTCTGCTTAACGCAGGGCAGAGAGTTTCACCTGGTGATTCCCGATTCAAAGAAGCACTGTACATATTTTATATTACATATTTAAAATAATAGCTGTGTAATAAACTCATAAACTACATGTGGTTATATCAATATATAACAATATTGCACCAAATGCCAGTGTATATGGTACATCTTTGTATAACTATATGATAAAAATTCCTTTCTATATTTTTATGATGAGAGATACTATTCTGTTTGCTTCTCTACCTATATCATTGCAGCTGTATAATATATACCAAATAAAAAACCTTTATACCTAGTTCAGCATATGTTTTCTTTCACTAAACATCCCTATAATGCATTCATCGGAAGCGTAATATACTTTCAGACTCTGAGATGCACTGGCTGGCAGTATGTGATGTTTTGTTATACCTCTTTTATATAATTTGCTGATTTGTTTAAAATGATATTGTTGGCAAGATAAGTAACCTGTTGTGTTTGAAGATGTAAGTAAGAGGTACGAACATGTAATGATAAACAAAAGAAAAATCCCTTTCTCTGAGAAACTTAGAAGCAGAGTGGCCCAGGTCAACATGACCCAGAAACTACAAATTCATCAAGAAAATTGTAGATATTAGATGATTAACATTTGTGCAGAAGTAATGAGCAGGTTATGTAAAATTCAATGGATAATGCGTTGACTAAAGAATGGAGGAAAATTAAGCAATAGAAAATGTGCAAATGTATGAAAATATGTATAAAATATGTAAAATTATGTATATAAATACGTACATATACAAAAACGTATGTACATATGTAAAATATGTATAAAATACATATGTAAAATACATAAAAAATAAGAAAAAACATATAAAAATGGGCTGGAGAAATGCTGGATCAGAAATCGACGAATGAAACCGAAGGACCCGAACAGGAGATCCAGGCAGGTGAGGAGAACTGACATCATGGAGGAAGAAAGGACATTTCAGTGCCCCAGAATGTTATTACTTGTGAGGCAGAAATGTATGTCCAGACACTACAAGTAAGATTAATTCTGATTTAAATTGTATTAAATAAAGGCAAAACTGATTAAGCCTAAATTGGATGGACATGTGACTCAGTTTCCCACTCTACACTCCCAACAATGTACACAATTTGATAAAAAAGGTAAAGCCCACATAAATGCTCTCATCTCTGCTTTGTTAATTAATTTAGCAAAGGTGTTGCCCTTATACAATAATAATCAGAGAAACAAGCCGTGTCCTGTCAGCGAACACATGTATTAAGTTAGTATACACCCCATTATGTGAATACATGGCAGTTCTACAAACTGAATTAGCGTATGTTCTTCCCAGTGTTCTGTGCACTCATGCTAACCTACACCTCACACTACCAAGCAACAGTATAACTTAGTATTTAACATAAGCAGATAAGAAATTTGTAAAAGTCAAGATACATTAATTCAATAGCTTAGTACAAATTGTGGGGAACCTTCACAGACCAGGACGTGGAATGCTGTGTCCAAAAGCAAGATATGGAAAATCATGGTTCAGAACAAGGAGTTAAGGAACGAAGTTAAGGGATGAACAGACAGGATGGATTTCTGTGACATAAGACATAAGAATGGCCATACTGGATCCAACCAAACGTCCATCCAGCCCAGTAATGATCAGTGATCTCTCTCCTGCCATCCATCTCCACCCTCTGACAAACAGAAGCTAGGGACACCACTCCTTAACCATCTGGGCTAATAGCCATTAATGGACTTAGCCTCCATGAATGTATCCAGTTCTCTTTTAAACCCTGTTACAGTCCTAGCCTTCACAACCTCCTCAGGCAAGGAGTTTCACAGGTTGACTGTGTGCTGTGTAAAAAAGAACTTCCTTTTATTTGTTTTAAACCTGCTGCCCATTAATTTCGTTTGGTGGCCCCTAGTTCTTATATTATGGGAGCAAGTAAATAACTTTTCCTTATTCACTTTCTCCACACCACTCATGATTTTATATAAGTCTATCATATCCCCCTTAGTCTCCTCTTTTCCAAGCTGAAAAGTCCTAGCCTCTTTAATCTCTCCTCATATGGGACCCGTTCCAAACCCGTAATCATTTTAGTTGCCCTTCTCTGAACCTCTGTACGCAGTATTCAAGATGTGGGTATGCCATGGATTTATATAAGGGCAATAAGATATCCTCTGTCTTATTCTCTATCCCTTTTTTAATGATTCCTAACACCCTGTTTGCTTTTTTGACTGCCGCTGCACACTGCATGGACGCCTTCAGAGAACTATCCAAGATGACCCCAAGATCTTTCTCCTGATTAGTTGTAGCTAAATTAGCCCCCATCATATTGTATGTATAGTTGGGGTTATTTTTTCCAATGTGCATTACTTTACATTTATCCACATTAAATTTCATTTGCCATTTTGCTGGCCAATCACTTAGTTTGGTGAGATCTTTTTGAAGTTCTTCACAATCTGCTTTGGTCTTAACTATCTTGAGTAGTTTAGTATCATCTGCAAACTTTGCCACCTCGCTGTCAGGGGTGGCTCCAGGCACCAGCGCAGCAAGCACCTGCCTGGGGCGGCAAGCCACGGGGTGCGGCCTGACGGTCGCCCTGAGGACGGCAGTCAGCCGGCCTTCGGCAGCATGCCTGCAAGAGGTCCCCCGGTCCCGAGAGGCGCCCCTGCTCTTACACACCCCAAATACTCTGTCCAGCACCTCCCAAATACCATCTCCCAGTACACACACACCCCTCCAGCACCCCAAAATACCCCCTTGAGCTCACACCCCCGCAGCAGTGTCCTCTATTAGGGAACTTGAAATACAGGTGGGGTCACCCCAGATAAAGTTGAATTTTAAAGGCAGGTGTTTCTGTTCTCCCTCACGGTGTGACCGCACTGGGGCCAGGCTCTGGAAGTCTCAGTGAGCTACAATCCCAGCTGGGTGCCCAGAGGGCAGTTCCAGGAGGGCGGGGTGATTCCCTGCACAGCCCGGGCAGAGGCAGTGTTGCCCTTTTCTCTCCCCTCATTCGGAAGGCTTGGCCCGGACCTGTGTCACAAGGTTGTGTGAGTTGGGTACAAGCTGGGAAAAGCCCCGAGGGCCCCCACTCAGGCTGGTTCAGAGAGGGCAGCAGAGCCCGGAGGCCTCCAGCCAGGCTCTCTCTCTCCTTCCCCTTTCCACATAATACCTTGTGTATCCCGGTGCGGCTGGGCTGAATCTCGCCCCAGGGGGCCCAGCCGAGGGACACCCCGTCTCTCTCTCGCTCTACCGGAGGTCTCTCCTGGAGTCAGGGTCACCGTCCACTGATGGAAGAGGTGCCTGGCGGTTGCGGGGTCAGTCCACCAGCTACCTCGTCCCTGGAGTGCAGGGTCCCGCCTCTGACCCACACGGAGGGAGCCCTCATTGCTCAGTGTATAACAGGGGGGTCGCTTAGCCTCCTGTACAACACAAGCAAGAGCCTTGTGTCCAGCAAGTATAAATGGGAGTGGTTCCCCCCGGGCTTTGTCTGTGTGTCCGGAAGCCCGGGAGGGTGCCGCCCCTCACTCTCAGGCTAGGGTGGCCGCATGGCCGGAGTGAGACTGCTGTCTAGCCCTGTCCACATGGGGGGCAGAGAGGGGGACACAGGGGCACACACCAAAGCTCCTCACCTATGATATAGGAGCACAAGCCCCATGGACTCTCGTCCTCTGTTTTACAATTATACTTCTTTTTTCTTTCTTTTTGTGTGTGTGTGTTTTTTTCTTAATAGTTATATTTTTACCTTTTTAATATATTTTACGTGTATTTCCTTTTTGATTTTATTGTTGTTTATATATATTTTAAGTTTCATTTTATTTTATTTCCCCTTTTATGTTTTTTATGTATTTTACAATTCTTTTATTTTTTAGTTTTTATTATTTTACTTTTTATAAGTCTGTTAATCTTTTTGTATTTTATTCATTATTACTATTTTAAATTTATTTTGCACTTTTTATAAATGTATTATTTTTTCTAGTTTTTTATTCTACTTTATGTGAATTGTATACTCTGTTGTCCAGTCATTTGGGCTCCTATCTTCTCTCACTCCAGTGAGGATCTTCAGCCTCTCCAACCCAACCCATCATGGTAGTCATGCGCCGCCCCAGCC
The DNA here is from genome assembly GCF_011386835.1 of Chrysemys picta bellii. Lineage (NCBI taxonomy): Eukaryota > Metazoa > Chordata > Testudines > Emydidae > Chrysemys > Chrysemys picta. The sequence continues at coordinate 13,697,784 of NC_088803.1, read as the reverse complement.
AAGTCTCTTTGTCCCCTGACTCCAGCCAGACCCTCCAACACCACCAGCGGCGGGTCCCTCAGTACCTCTCAGAGCAAAGGACCTGCCACCGAATTGCCACCGAAGAGTGGAATGGGTGCGATCGCGCTGCTGCGGCTTTTTTTTTTTTTTGCCGCTTGGGGCGGCAGAAAACCTGGAGCCGGCCCTGGAAGAGATTATCTCGTGTTTTTTCAAAGACACAAACTACAGCACTAGCTCCGTAGGGAAATGTTATTAGGCGACAGTTACAGGCCGTTCCATCATCCTTGTTGCTCTGCATGAAATGTCTATTCGGGGCCTAGCGGGAAAAGGTTCTGCTCCCGCAGGTGAATTATTTGTGTCTTTATTCTCCAGACACTTATCAAGCCATTGGTTCTAATTTACAGCAACATTTGAAACCTGCAACTCCCACTGAAGTCAATGAGACCTCAGCCCCTTTGCAAATCAAGCCCACTCTGAACAATGATGAATGGAAAATGATCAAGGACCATACCAGGTCCAAGCACATCTCCTGACCTTGGCCACCTTCTCGAGCATAGGGCGGGCAGTATATTAGCTGTAACAAATAGTTACACTGTTGGAGTAATTAATTCCCTTAGTATTAATTAATTTTCCTCACTGCTCTGAGGCTCAGGATTGGCTCTGACAGAAGGGAAATACACTGCTCTGTACGAACAAGAAAGCGTAAAGCTGCAGGACCTGAAAAAGCAAAGTCTTTGACATCATTTCTAACCATTGACTGACCCTCCAGCAGCCCCACACTCTGGTGCCCCTGGTGCCCATTATACAGTATAGACACCCCCTTTAAAAAAACTTTTATAGTGATAATCAAGATGGCCCATTTAAGACAGTTTGACAAGAGGGTGTGAGGATACTTAACATTGGGAAATAGATTCAATGTGTGTAATGGTGTGTAAAGTTTTTTTTCTCTTGCTGACAATAGCCCATCTTAATTAATTAGCCTCTTAGAGTTGGGAGGGGAACTCCCACCTTTTTATGTTCTCTGTATGTATATATCTCTCCTCACTATATGTTCCAATTTATGCATCTGATGAAGTGGGCTGTAGCCCATGAAAGCTTATGCTCAAATAAATTTGTTAGTGTCTAAGGTGCCACAAGTACTCCTGTTCTTTTTGCGGATACAGACTAACACGGCTGCTACTCTGAAACTAATTAGGCTTGTGTAACTGCCAGGGATTTATATTGTGGGGTATAAACTAAGCTAACATGTATGTGTTTGCTAACAGGCCACTGCTGGTTGCTCTGATTACACTGGTCTACAATTTTTGAGAAGTCGTTTGCTTCAGAGATAAAATGTGCTATTTATTATGTATTTTGATGTGCTGAATTCAAATATGACAATTAAAACAAATGATTTGCTACTGTTTCTAAGATATTTACGTTTTTACATTTTATGTCTATGTATATTGTGTAGATAGTAGAGTTCTAATCATAAATTGTAAACCTAGGTCTTTTCATGTGTTTATGGTTGCTTTACATGATGATATTTCACCTGTCCTCTTTATGTAACACTTTAAAAATCAGCAAAAGGGTTATATAAATACAATTTATTATGAAACAAAAGGCAAAAAACTGTTATGTACATAGTTTAGTCCTATTCAGTGTCTACTCGGCGCTTTTTGGCTTGTCTCTTGTATTCATTAAATGGAGCATCTCTTGTCACTGTCCAGCAATCGTCTGCAAGCATTGATGGGCTCCATTTGCCCTGATAGCGTTTCTCTATTGTTGCAATGTCCTGGTGAAATCGCTCGCCATGCTCATCGCTCACTGCTCTGCAGTTCGGTGGAAAAAAATCTAGATGAGAGTGCAAAAAGTGTATCTTTAGTGACATGTTGAAACCAAGGCTTTTGTATGCCTTGAGGAGGTTTTCCACCAACAACCTGTAGTTGTCTGCCATGTTTTTTCTGAGAAAATTTATTGCCACTAACTGGAAGGCTTTCCATGCTGTCTTTTCCTTGCCACGCAGTGCATGGTCAAATGCATCATCTCGAAGAAGTTCACGAATCTGAGGACCAACAAAGACACCTTCCTTTATCTTAGCTTCACTTAACCTTGGAAATTTTCTACAGAGGTACTTGAAAGCTGCTTGTGTTTTGTCAATGGCCTTGACAAAATTCTTCATCAGACCCAGCTTGATGTGTAAGGGTGGTAATAAAATCTTCCTTGATTCAACAAGTGGTTGATGCTGAACACTATTCCTCCCAGGCTCCAACGTCTGTCGGAGTGGCCAATCTTTCTTGATGTAGTGGGAATTTCTTGCACGACTATCCCATTCGCAGAGAAAACAGCAGTACTTTGTGTATCCAGTCTGCAGACCAAGCAAGAGAGCAACAACCTTCAAACTGCCACAAAGCTGACACTGATGTTGGTCATAGTTTATGCACCTCAAAAGTTGTTTCATGTTGTCATAGGTTTCCTTCATATGGACTGCATGACCAACTGGAATTGATGGCAAAACATTGCCATTCTGCAGTAAAACAGCTTTAAGACTCGTCTTCGATGAATCAATGAACAGTCTCCACTCATCTGGATCGTGAATGATGTTGAGGGCTGCCATCACACCATCGATGTTGTTGCAGGCTACAAGATCACTTTCCATGAAGAAGAATGGGACAAGATCCTTTTGATGGTCACGGAACATGGAAACCCTAACATCACCTGCCAGGAGATTCCACTGCTGTAGACTGGAGCCCAACATCTCTGCCTTACTCCTGGGTAGTTACAAATTCCTGACAAGGTTATTCAGTTCACCTTGTGTTATGAATTGTGGTTCAGAGGAGGAGGATGGGAGAAAATGTCGGTCCTGTGACACTGATGGTTCAGGACCAGAAGTTTCATCCTCTTCCTCTTCCTCGTCTGACTCAAGTGAGAATGATTCTGGTGCATCAGGAACCGGCAGTCCTTCTCCATGGGGTACTGGGCGTAGAGCTGACGGAATGTTTGGATAAAGTACAGTCCACTTTTTCTTCTTTGACACACCTTTCCCAACTGGAGGCACCATGCAGAAGTAACAATTGCTGGTATGATCTGTTGGCTCTCTCCAAATCATTGGCAATGCAAAAGGCATAGATTTCCTTTTCCTGTTCAACCACTGGTGAAGATTTGTTGCACAAGTGTTGCAGCATATGTGTGGAGCCCACCTCTTGTCCTGATCTCCAATTTTGCAGCCAAAATAAAGGTGATAGGCTTTCTTAACCATAGTAGTTACACTGCGCTTTTGTGATGCACAAGTCACTTCACCACAAACATAGCAGAAGTTATCTGCACTGTTCACACAAGTACGAGGCATCTCTGTGCACTTTGGCTAAACAGAAATGTGTCCCTTTGCAAAATCAAACACTGACAAATAAGACAGCACAACACTGTATGATTTCTAGAGCTGATATAAGACAATTTGTTCAGCATAGTGATGTAAGCTTCGTTATGATTGCATCATCCATGACTTCTAGGAATAACATGATGCAATTCATATCATGTATGAGGCAATACCAGCTTCAGATTGCATCATTAATTGTTTTGCCTAAAAAGCAAGTACTGTCCATACCCAGTCATAGATTTATTCATAGATCCAGTCAAAGATGTATTTTAGTCATTTCTGGTTTAAATTGAGATCCCTTCCCTTTACAACTCACTTATCCTCCGCCATTCCCAAGTCAAGGGTCGTATATACTGACCCAATAGCATATCTTGAAAACTAGAGCCAATCAACAATTTTAAGCATCATTTTCGTTCTCAGTGACCCAGAATTAGTAAAGTTTGACTACACTTATTTCAGAAGCATTTTGGCAGTAGAGCAGTGTTATTATATGAGGGTCCCACCTTTGCCTAATTAATTTACGAAGCTGAGATGAGGACACTTATGTGGGATTTACCCTGTTTTATCAAATTGTGTACGTGGTTGTTGGGAGTTTAGAATGGGAAACTGAGTCACGCGGCCACCCAATTTAGGCTTAATCAGTTTTGCCTTTATTGAATACAATTTCAGACAGAATTAGTGTCACCTATAGTGTCTGAACATAATGTTCTGCCTGGCAAGTAAAAACAGACAAGACAGAATAGGGAAATGGGCCCAAGTTACCACATTCCATTAACAAGTCCTTCCTTCTTCCATGATGGTTGTCACATCCCTTGATCTCCTGGTCTAGTCCTTCAGCCACATTCATCGGTTTCTGGTACAACATTTCTCCACCCTTGGGCCCCTTTTATCTGTACTCTCATACTTAATCCCATTCTCAATTGGCTTAATTTCCCCCCCAAATTTTAGCCAACATATTATCCATTGAATTTACATAGCCTGGTACCTGTACATTACGCATGCACAAGTGTTAATAACCTAATGCCTACAATTTTCTTGCTGAATTTGTAGTTTCTGGGACATGTACCAGATACACTGGCATTTGGTGCATTATTGTTATACATTGATAGAACCTCTTCTAGTTATATGAGTTTTTAACACTGCTATTATTTTACATATGTAATATAAACTATGTACAGTGCTTCTTTGACTCAGGAATCACCAGGTTGAAATTCTCTGCCCTGCGTTAAGCAGGATGTCAGACTAGATGATCAAAATGGTCTCTTATGGCCTTTTAATCAATGATTCTATGATGTGCACCATGATCTTACAATCTGATTTGCTAATATAGACTTCTGCATCTGTGCAAACTGCCATGGAAGTCAAGAGCTAGCTCCCAGAGTTTTTGTGTGACCTGATCACGTTAGGCATCGAAAGCTCTATCAGTGTCTTACATAGGAAGTCATTCATAAATGGTGAAGAATTTTCTTTAAAATTAGGCTAGAGTGAAATGCATTCAAGAGACAGCCAAAAACAAACAAACAAACAAACAAACTGAAAACAAACCAAAAAGGAGAAGTCTAACTGGACTTTTCTGTAGAGTGGGTTGGAATTTTTCTGTGTTTCAAATTTTGGTGAACATTGTTATATTTGCACAAAAAGAAGTGAACATTTTATTAAATGTTTCTCATTTTGATCTGTCTTTTTTCCCCTTTGGCATTTGAAATTTTGAAGATATAAAATCAGGAAAGTACTTTGACTAAATATTCTCATTTGATTTTTCAATTAACTTTAGATCTGGTTAAAAGATTCTATCAAAAGTTTGGTGAACATTTCCTTTACATTTAGATTTTTTTTTTTTTCATTTTGGAAACAAAAGTTTCTCTTCCCATTTTCCCACCGTTTCTAGAAGATGTCAAAGCATTGCACATGGCAACATTTTAATTAAAAATATGAGGGTCTTCAGGAGAAATTCAACAAAATATTTATGCATTTCCGTTATTCCCCCATTTTGATTGACTTTACTTTTCATTCTCTAATTTTTCCAGTTGCGTGAAAAGATGCTCTTCTCTATTGTTTATCTATAGGCTTCCTTCACCTCTTTGTTCCTCAGAGTGTATATTATGGGGTTCAACACTGGGGTCACAACTGTGTACATGGGGGAAATAATTTGATCACTCTCTGGGGTGGAAATGGAGTTGGGCCTCAGGTAAATAGTAAGGGCCATTCCATAGAGCAGAGTCACCACCGTGAGGTGGGATGACCAGGTGGAGAAGGCTCTACGCCTTCCCTCCACCATCGGCAGCTTGAGGATGCTGGAGTTAATGTGTACGTAGGACAGGATTATAAACAGGAAAGGACTCATAATGAAGAGCATCGGCAAAGTGAAGATCACTATTTTGTGCTCAGATGTGTCCGTGCATGCCATCTTCAGCACTGGTCGGTATGTCACAGAAGAAATGGTGAATACGGTTGGAGCCACAGAAGGGCAGGCTGAAGATCCATGTGGTGTGAACCATTTCCACCAGGATGCTGATTGTCCATGATGCACCCGCTAGTTGTGCGCACCCCTGGCCACTCATGATGACAGTGTAGTGCAAGGAGTTGCCTATGGCCATGTAGTGGTCATATGCCATGGCTACTAGAAGGCAGCATTCCGTGAGGCTCATGATGGGGAAGACAAACATCTGGACCGCACAGTCCACAATGGAGATGGTCTTTCGCTCCACTAGGAAGTGAACCAGCAGCTGAGGGACCACGCTCGTTGTGTAGCAGATTTCCAAGAAGGACAGGTTCACTAGAAAGAAATACATGAAGGTGTGGAGTGAGGAGTTCAGCTTTATCAGGACGATAATGAGCAGATTCCCTAACAGGGTGACCAGGTAGGTGACAAGAAGCACTAGAAACAGAAAAATCTGCAGCTTGTTAAGGTTTGAAAATCCCACCAGGATGAAAACATCAGAGATGGTCTGGTTCTCTCCAGGCTCACTCTCAGAACAGGTCAACTATAGGAGTGGCAAAGAAAGAGACAGTGGAGCTAGACCTGAAGAATACCACACGTGGATGTGAATCAAGCAACTGGTTTCCCATCTCATGCGATCATTCAAGCTAAAACTTGCTGAAGTTCTGTATATAAATATGCAAATGTGCCCAGTCAACAGCAGATGTGAAATGGTGTAGCTGTATTGACATCAATCAAGCTATGCCAATGTAAATCAGCTGGAGA
>NC_088803.1:13671677-13690724 GCF_011386835.1 Chrysemys picta bellii | reverse complement strand
AGACCGTGCATTTGGGAAAGAGACAAGGGCTAATCATTGGGAAACGGAGAAATAGTGGGATTTAACTGAATTTAAGATTCTAAATATTTTGTTAATTGGCCAGTCTCAAGCCAGCTCCTTAAATGGTTTCTTCTAACTAAGTAATTTAACTACTTTCTTCTATTTCAGAGGATTGAGTTAAAATTGCTTACTTTGCCCATCTATATAAACAGTCTAGTTATTAATAGGATCCGCCTGCTCTTAAAATTATGTTGCCCATCCATAAACAGTCTTAGTATCTATGACTCACAATAATTTTGGGAAATAAGACCTGGTTTCAATTTACCAAAAGAAAAGTACCCCATCAAAGGCAAGCCTGCTCACAAAGGTGTAATCTGTTAGCTCTCCAGAGAGAAGCATACAGATGAGACTGGACAGAAATCAGCCTGTTATCATTTGTGTTCTGTCTTTTGTTGTTTTGTTTAGTATTTTCTTTTCTTTAAATAGCCATGGTTAATAACAGTGATTATTTTACTTGGCTTTAATCATGGTGTCCTCTAAGGTATGTAAAAGAGCCCCTGTGACTAAAATAGTGGAGTCACACCCTGAATTGTCAGAAAAAGAGAGAGTAAGAACTAGCCTAGGATTTCTTGTTTCTCTAAACTAAATATTTGTACTAAGTTTTGGGATAAAATTACTTGACATCCAACACAATTTAAAATTACCCCTTTCCACCCCACACCAAGTTCACGGCAGTATGGACTGGTTTAAATCAGAGCGAGTCAAATCAATGATTTTCATTGTGATTTAAATCAGCAAGCACAGGAAATCTGATTTTAAACTTGTTTTCCATTTTTGCTTTTTAGATATTTACCTAAAGAAAGGCTGATTCTCAGAGCTTGGTATAATTTCGTACTTCTTTTTCCTAACCCTGAGGATACACTAGGAAAGGTCCTCACCCCTGTGCTGGGATGGTCGAGCCACAGAAGAATTTTGATGTCTCACATATAATCACAGATGACAGTGAGGATGTGGATTCCTCCACGAGTTCTGTGTAAACAGGTGCTATGCGCTCCAAAAAACGCTCCCAACTGTCTGAAAAGCAGAGCCCAGACAGCCGTGTGCTCCCTCCTCCAGCTCCCAGAGCACACTGAGCCACAGGCTGCCTGCCCCCTTCATGTCACAGGGCCACTGCTGACATCACAGAGACAAGGTGGGCTGGGGCTGTCTGGCTAGGGCCCTTGGGGTTTGCATCCCCCAGATTGGATTAAGGGAGGATTGCTCTTGGCTTTTGTTGGGAATTTTAATACAAGGGAGCCCTGGGGCCTCCCCACAAACCCTGTTTGTATAATGTGTCATGATAAAAGGAGATTCGACCACAAGGTGCAAAATCATTTTGTGTCAGTCCACTCCAGTATCTTGCCTCTTGCATCAGCAAAGGGGAAGGTGAAATCCCCACAATGCACCTGGCCAGGTTTGCTATTCTCTGACATATGGGTAAAAAATTCCTTCCTCACCCCTCAGTGACCATGGAATCCCTGAAGCATGAGATTGGACTGGCCGTCCATCTCAGCGTGAGGCGCTCCAATTGTTAGTTCAGCCACAGCTGCATCGGTGCCCTGGGCTGAGAGAATAAAAGGGCTGAGAAGATTCTTTCCTAATGATACACACAGACACTAAATCCCATTCCTAAAGTCTGCAATCAAAGGCAGTCAGAGCGCAGGACCCGTGGGTATTTATTCATAGAATCATAGAATCATAGAATATCAGAGTTGGAAGGGACCTCAAGAGGTCATCTAGTCCAACCCCCTGCTCAAAGCAGGACCAATTCCCAGCTAAATCATCCCAGCCAGAGCTTTGTCAAGCCGGGCCTTAAAAACCTCCAAGGAAGGAGACTCCACCACCTCCCTAGGTAACGCATTCCAGTGTTTCACCACCCTCCTAGTGAAATAGTTTTTCCTGATATCCAACCTGGACCTCCCCCACTGCAACTTGAGACCATTGCTCCTTCTTCTGTCGTCTGCCACCACTGAGAACAGCCGAGCTCCATCCTCTTTGGAACCCCCCTTCACGTAGTTGAAGGCTGCTATCAAATCCCCCCTCATTCTTCTCTTCTGGAGACTAAACAATCCCAGTTCCCTCAGCCTCTCCTCATAAGTCATGTGCTCCAGACCCCTAATCATTTTTGTTGCCCTCCACTGGACTCTTTCCAATTTTTCCACATCCTTCTTGTAGTGTGGGGCCCAAAACTGGACACAGTATTCCAGATGAGGCCTCACCAATGTCGAATAAAGGGGAACGATCACGTCCCTCGATCTGCTGGCAATGCCCCTACTTATACAGCCCAAAATGCCGTTAGCCTTCTTGGCAACAAGAGCACACTGTTGACTCATATCCAGCTTCTCGTCCACTGTGACCCCTAGGTCCTTTTCTGCAGAACTGCTACCTAGCCATTCGGTCCCTAGTCTGTAGCAGTGCATGGGATTCTTCCGTCCTAAGTGCAGGACTCTGCACTTGTCCTTGTTGAACCTCATCAGGTTTTTTTCGGCCCAATCTTCTAATTTGTCTAGGTCCCTCTGTATCCGATCCCTACCCTCTAGTGTATCTACCACGCCTCCTAGTTTAGTGTCATCTGCAAACTTGCTGAGAGTGCAGTCCACACCATCCTCCAGATCATTAATAAAGATATTAAACAAAACCGGCCCCAGGACCGACCCTTGGGGCACTCCGCTTGAAACCGGCTGCCAACTAGACATGGAGCCATTGATCACTACCCGTTGAGCCCGACGATCTAGCCAGCTTTCTATCCACTTTACAGTCCATTCATCCAGCCCATACTTCTTTAACTTGGCGGCAAGAATACTGTGGGAGACCGTATCAAAAGCTTTGCTAAAGTCAAGGAATAACACATCCACTGCTTTCCCCTCATCCACAGAGCCAGTTATCTCATCATAGAAGGCAATTAGGTTAGTCAGGCACGACTTCCCCTTCGTGAATCCATGCTGACTGTTCCTGATCACTTTCCTCTCCTCTAAATGTTTCATAATTGATTCCTTGAGGACCTGCTCCATAATTTTTCCAGGGACTGAGTCCCAACAGTCCCAACAGCATGCTGGGGGCTGTACAATACAGGGGAGGGCACAGGCCTGACCCCAAAGAGCAGCGAATCTCTTGCTTGGTTTATTTGATTTCCCATTCTCCTGAGCAGGATCTTGTTTACGCAGGAACTTGAAGGAAGAGAGGGAAGTTTGGGGCAGGAGAAAGGGAGCCTGAGGAGCAGCATGGCAGGGGGTTGGCAAGGGAGAGCCAGGGAAGGAAACAAAGGGAATAGCTGGGAGAGTGGTGGGGGAATGAGCCCAGAGAGCTAGGTGGGGAAGAAGTTTGCAAAGACTCAACAAGGAGCCGCACTTGGGTGCTGAATGGAGCTGAGCAAATCAGTGACTTTTCAGTTTGGGGGCCAGTTGGAGAAATACAAAAAAAAATAAATATTGGTTCGGTTTGGCCTAAAACAAAATTGTTTTGGTTTTTCTTTTCACGTTGTTTGTGGGTGTTTTTCAACCCTCCCCCCACTTTCTTTAAAGTTGCCTCAATTTCAAAATGAAAAGTGACAACATTTTGCTGTGGAATTGTCCAAACAGACTGGTTTGACTTTTAAAACAAAACATTCCCTTTTTGTGTGTGGCTGAAAGGATTCGCTGAATTCGCACCTGGTTTGGATGGCTCTGAGAGATGCATTTTGGGGGAATTTGCTAGCTCTAGCGTAGGACCTGCGAGGGAGCCAGGGGAGGGATCAGAATAGGCTGGTCTGATGGGTTAGATGATTTTACAGCGGGCTCTGAAGGGGAATGACAGGAGATGTGGGGGGAGGGCAGAGTTAATGGGATGGGTGATCAAGGCCTGGAGCAGGTGGGCTGGAGAGGATGAGGGGAATTGTAGAGACATAGTAAAGGAAGGACTGTTCAGGAAGGACAGGCAGGGCAGAAAAGGGTGGGGAGTTGCATTGTAAGTAAGAGAGCAGTATGACTGCTCAGAATTCCGGTATGAAACTGCAGAAAAACCTGAGAGTCTCTGGATTAAGTTTAGAAGTGTGAGCAACAAGAGTGATGTCGTGGTGGGAGTCTGCTATAGACCAGCAGACCAGGGGGATGAGGTGGATGAGGCTTTCTTCCGGCAACTAACAGAAGTTGCTGGATCGCAGGCCCTGGTTCTCATGGGAGACGTCAATCACCCTGATATCTGCTGGGAGAGCAATACAGCGGTGCACAGACAATCCAGGACGTTTTTGGGAAGTGTAGGGGAGAATTTTCTGGTGCAAGTGCTGGAGGAACCAACTAGGGGCAGAGCTCTTCTTGACCTGCTGTTCACAAACCGGGAAGAATTAGTAGGGAAGCAAAAGTGGATGGGAACCTGGGAAGCAGTAACCATGAGATGGTCAAGTTCAGAATCCTGACACAAGGAAGAAAGGAGAGCAGCAGAATACGGACCCTAGACTTCAGAAAAGCAGACTTTGCCTCCCTCAGGGAACTGATGGGCAGGATCCCCTGGGAGAATAACATGAGGGGGAAAGGAGTCCAGGAGAGCTGGCTGTATTTTAAAGAATCCTTACTGAGGTTGCAGGAACAACACATCCCGATGTGTAGAAAGAATAGTAAATAACAGTGAAATCCTTGCTGATCTTAAACACAAAAAAGAAGCTTACAAGAAGTAGAAGATTGGACAAATGACCAGGAAGAAGTGTAAAAATATTGCTCAGGGTATGTCTACACTACGAGACCACCAGGCCAGCCAGTACATTAACAGAAAGGGCTACTTTTCAATGTTGCTGCAAGCACTGGTGGACCATAGGGGATGTTTTACAAACATCAATGTCGGATGGCCGGGCAAGGTTCATGACGCTCGTGTTTTCAGGAAATCTGGTCTGTTTAGATGGCTGCAGGAAGATATTTACTTCCCGGACCACAAAATAACTGTTGGGGATGTGGAGATGCCTATAGTGATCCTCGGGGACCCTGCCTACCCGCTAATACCCTGGCTCATGAAGCCCTATACAGGCACCCTGGACACTGAAAAAGAACTCTTCAACTACTGCCTGAGCAAGTGCAGAATGGTGGTGGAGTGTGCTTTTGGACGTCTGAAGGGGAGATGGAGAAGCTTACTGACTCGCTGTGATCTCAGCGAAACCAATATCCCCATTGTTATTGCAGCTTGCTATGTGCTCCACAATCTCTGTGAGAGCAAGGGGGAGACCTTTATGGCGGAGTGGGAGGTTGAGGCAAATAGCCTGGCTGCTGATTACGCCAAGCCAGACAGCCGTGTGATTAGAAGAGCCCAGGGGGACGCGTTGTGCATCCTGGAGGCTTTGAAAGCTAGGTTCCTCAGTGAGCAGGGTAACTTGTGACTATTAAGTTTGTTTAAAGAGAAGCTGAACCTGCCCCTGTTTCTTTACCCACTTAATGTTGACTATCCTCTGCAGTTATATACCCCGTTCACCCTGTTCCCCCCTTCCAACACACGTTTAAAAATAAAATAAATGGAACTTTGTTAATTAACACTGTTTTCTTTATTACGGATTTCGTGGTAAATTGTTGAAACTGGGACGCAGACTGTGGTGGGGAGCGGGCGTAGTGATGGAAAGAACGCTTCTAAACTCGAGTAATGACAGGCTCCTGCTCCTAGAGTGGTCCGTAGTGGTGGACTGGTTGTTTCAACGGAGCCTGTCACCCCTCCTTTTCGTGACTCTGTGTGTGGGGGCTATGTGACTTTGTGGCGGGGGAGGACGGTTACAGATCCCCTGCTGCGTGGCTCTGTGATCCAGGCTAAGGACCGCTGCATAAGATCTCTAACCGCCCTCCCCCGCCACAAAGTCACATAGCCCTCCCAACCCCACCCCCAGAACATGAAAACCACCTCCCAGACTGACCAGGGTGCCTAGTGACTGCAATGTGTGTGTGACCTTCTGCTGAACCTGCCCCCGTGTCTGTACCCTGGTAAAGGTGACTGTCCTCTCCAATTACCAACCCCCTTTCCCCACTTCAAACACACTCTCCTCTAAAAGAACATGACGGAAACAGTAATTAACAGAAACATATTTTTTATTAGCAACTACACAGTTAGGGGATGAAAGTGGGACGGGGGCTTGGGTGAGGCAGGAAGGAAAGGACTTATCAAATTTTTGGGAATGAGAGCCTTCTGGTACTTGAGCAGTCTGCAGGGGTGGAGTGACAGTTTTCACGGCCCCTGCCACCCCTCCTTCTTGGGACTTTGGGTGAGGGGGGGATGGGACTTTGTGGCGGGGGGGTGGGGGCAGTTAGAGATAGACTGCAGCTGGGCTCTGTCCTCCTGCCTCCGGTCCTGTAGAACATCCACAAGGTCCCGGAGCATGTCCATTTGCTCCCTCATAAGTGCAAGCAGCATTTGAGTCGCCTGCTAGTCTTCCTGCCGCCACCTCTCCTCCAGTTCGCTGTGTGATTGCTGGTATTGCGACATGTTCTCCCTCCACTGGGTTTGCTGGGCCGCCTTGGCTCGGGAGCAGCCCATAAGTTTGGAGAACATCTCTACCCGTGTCCTTTTCTTTCTCCGCCTAATCTGCGCCAGCCTCTGGGAGGGGGATGCCGGGGTAGGTCGGGAGACATTCGCAGCTGTGGGATGGGAAAAAGGGAGTGAATTCCTCACAAAGATACATTTTTGTGAACAATGAACATAGTCTTTCTCTGTGAAGAAGACCATGCACAGCACCTATCACATGTGCACTCAGGACAAGGTCGAATTTTCGGCCTTCGCATTCAGTCCCTGGGGTCTTGCAGTGCAGATCAGACAAGCGGAGCAGGACAGCGGAATTCGGGTAGCAGGCTGACATGGTAAGCCGTAGACTTTTGGCTGCTTAAAAAGTAATTTATAGCAGTGCCCTCCTTTCACGTTCAAAGCAATGCTCCTAGCGTTGGCCAGTTCCTGCTGCCGGCAATCCGGCAAGCATGAACTCTGCCCCTGTCCCACCCCCTCGCAGCTGTCCCCAGGAAAGATCCCTGTATGCTGCCCCTCTCCCGCCTCCACCGCATGGCTGTAAACCGCCGGTTACAGTAATGTAAAGGAACAGGCAAGCAGTCCCAATATTAACATTCCCCTAATTCAAAGCAGGTCACCATGAGCGACATCACTCTGATGAGGATTTCTGACACAGAGAAAGACCGCATGCTGCGCGAATGCCAGCAAAAACCAGGGCAATCTGCGGCCATGCTCTGTAAGGCAATGATCCCAGAGTACTTGCTCCTAGCCCGGCGCGGAAAAGTTTCCTACCACAGAGGACGCAATAAGGCCACTCTCCCCAGGAACCTCATGCAAAGGCGTTCCAATTAACTCCAGGAGAGCTTCATGGAGATGTCCCATGAGGATTTCAGCTCTATCCCCGGACATATAGATCTTATTTCCAGTAGCTGCACTGGCAAGGACTAAAAAGTAGAGTGCCTAGGGCAAACTAATCATGATAAACCGGACATTTTAAAATTCTTTTGCAGTAGTTGCACTGCCAAGGACTAAAACGTTAAGCGCCTAGGGCAAACTAATCATGAAAAACCCTTTGTTAATATTCCTGTTCTGTTCAAAATAAATGTTTACATGTTTAAAACACTTACCGACTGATCCTTCCCCTGATTCAGGGTCCGGGTTAACACCTGGGGAGGGTTGGTAGGGAATCTCCATGAGGGTGATGAAGAGATCCTGGCTGTCGGGGAAATCAGCATTGTAAGCGCTGTCAACTGCTTCGTCCTCCTCATCTCCTTCCTCATCTTCCCCGTCCACTAACATCTCCAAGGAAGCGGCCGTCGATAATATCCCATCCTCAGAGTCCACGGTCAGTGGTGGGGTAGTGGTTGCGGCCGCACCTAAGAATGGAATGCAGTGCCTCGTAGAAACGGCATGTCTGGGGCTGGGATCCGGAGCGTCCGTTTGACTCTTTGGTCTTTTGGTACCCTTGTCTCAGCTCCTTGATTTTCACGCGGCACTGCGTTGAATCCCGGCTGTATCCTCTCTCCATCATGGCTTTGGAGATCTTCTCGTAGATATTCGCATTCCATTTTTTCGATCGCTGCTCCGAAAGCACGGACTCATCGCCCCACACAGCGATCAGATCCAAGACTTCCCGATCAGTCCATGCTGGGGCCCTCTTTCTATTCAGCAATTGCATGGTCACCTCTGCTGGAGAGCTCTGCGTCGTTGCCAGTGCTGCTGAGCTCGCCACAATGTCCAAACAGGAAATGAGATTCAAACTGGCCAGACAGGAACAGGAATTCAAATTTTCCCAGGGCTTTTTCTGTGTGGCTGGTCAGAGCATCCGAGCTCGGACTGCTGTCCAGAGCGTCAACAGAGTGGTGCACTGTGGGATAGCTCCCGGAGCTATTAGCGTCGAATTCCATCCACACCTACCCTAATTCGACATGGCCATGTCGAATTTAGCGCTACTCCCCTCGTCGGGGAGGAGTACAGAAATCGAATTAAAGAGACCTCTATGTCGAACTAAATAGCTTTGTTGTGTGGACGGGTGCAGGGTTAATTTGATTTAACACTGCTAAATTCAACATAACCTCCTAGTGTAGACCAGGCCTCAGGCATGCAGGAGTGAAATCAGGAAGGCCAAATCACACTTGGGGTTGCAGCTAGCAAGAGATGTTAAGAGTAACAAGAAGGGGTTCTTCAGGTACGTTAGCAACAAGAAGAAAGTCAAGGAAAGTGTGGGCCCCTTACTGAATGAGGGAGGCAACCTAGTGACAGAGGATGGGGAAAAAGCTAATGTACTCAGTGCTTTTTTTGCCTCTGTCTTCATGAAGAAGGTCAGCTCCCAGACTACTGCACTGTACAGCACAGCATGGGGAGGAGGTGATCAGCCCTCTGTGGAGAAAGAAGTGGTTCGGGACTATTTAGAAAAGCTGGATGAGCACAAGTCCATGGGGCCAGATGCGCTGCATCCGAGGGTGCTAAAGGACAGGGTTGGCTCTAGGTTTTTTGCCGCCCCAAGCAGCGAAGTGTGGGGGGGGAAGATAAAGCCGCGATCGGCGGCACTTCGGCAGCAGCTCTGCTGCGCCTCTTTGTTCTTCGGCAGCAAATCAGCGGTGGGTCCTTCACTTTGAGAGGGACCCACCCCCGAATTGCCGCCAAAGACCCAGACGTGCCGCCCCTTTCCGTTGGCCGCCCCAAGCACCTGCTTCCTGCACTGGTGCCTGGAGCCAGCCCTGCTAAAGGAGTTGGCGGAGGTGATTGCAGAGCCATTGGCCATTATCTTTGAAAACTCATGGTGATCGGGGTAGGTCCCAGATGACTGGAAAAAGGCTAATGTAGTGCCCATCTTTAAAAAAGGGAAGAAGGAGGATCTGGGGAACTACAGGCCAGTCAGCCTCACCTCAGTCCCTGGAAAAATCATGGAGCAGGTCCTCAAGGAATCAATTCTGAAGCACTTAGAGGAGAGGAAAGTGATGAGGAACAATCAGCATGGATTCACCAAGGGCAAGTCATGTCTGACTAACCTAATTGCCTTCTATGACGAGATAACTGGCTCTGTGGATGAGGGGAAAGCAGTGGATGTGTTATTCCTTGACTTGAGTAAAGCTTTTGATACGGTCTCCCACAGTATTCTTGCCGGCAAGTTAAAGAAGTATGGGCTGGATGAATGGACTATAAGTTGGATAGAAAGCTAGCTAGATCATCAGGCACAACGGGTAGTGATCAATGGCTCCATGTCTAGTTGGCAGCCGGTATGAAGTGGAGTGCCCCAAGGGTCGGTCCTGGGGCCGGTTTTGTTCAATATCTTCATTAATGATTTGGAGGATAGCGTGGACTGCATCCTCAGCAAGTTTGTAGATGATACTAAACCGGGAGGAGTGGTAGATATTCTGGAGGGTAGGGATAGGACACAGAGGGACCTAGACAAATTAGAGGATTGGGCCAAAAGAAATCTGATGAGGTTCAACAAGGACAAGTGCAGAGTCCTGCACTTAGGACGGAAGAATCCCATGCACTGCTACAGACTAGGGACCGAATGGCTAGGCAGCAGTTCTGCAGAAAAGAACCTAGGGGTTACAGTGGACGAGAAGCTGGATATGAGTCAACAGTGTGCCCTTGTTGCCAAGAAGGCTAACAGCATTTTGGGCTGTATAAGTAGGGGCATTGCCAGCAGATCGAGGGACATGCTCGTTCCCTTCTATTTGACATTGGTGAGGCCTCATCTGGAGTACTGTGTCCAGTTTTGGGCCCCACACTACAAGAAAGATGTGGAAAAATGGGAAAGAGTCCAGCAGAGGGCAACAAAAATGAGCACATGACTTATGAGGAGAGGCTGAGGGAACTGGGATTGTTTAGTCTGCAGAAGAGAAGAATGAGGGGGGATTTGATAGCTGCTTTCAATTACCTGAAAGGGGGTTTCAAAGAGGGTGGATCTAGACTGTTCTCAGTGGTAGCAGATGACAGAACAAGGAGTAATGGTCTCAAGTTGCAGTGGGGGAGGTTTAGGTTGGATATTAGGAAAAACTTTTTCACTAGGAGGGTGGTGAAGCACGGGAATGGGTTACCTAGGGAGGTGGTGGAATCTCCTTCCTTAGAGGTTTTTAAGGTCAGGCTTGACAAAGCCCTGGCTGGGATGATTTAGTTAGGGATTGGTCCTGCTTTGAGCAGGGGTTGGACTAGATGACCTCCTGAGGTCCCTTCCAACCCTGATAGTCTATGATTTTATGACTGGCAAGATTGGGCAGCAGCCTGGATGTGGGGTGGGGCGAGGGGGAGAGGTAGAGTTGTAGCTGACCCCAAGGTTGAGACCGTGGGGTTGATGGAGAGGAGGGTGGCTGTGGGGAGGGTGTGGGGCAGCTGGGCAATGCAGCTCTCCCAAGGGCTAGTATGAGTTGGGGGCAGAGAGGCAGCCATAGCCTGGAAGGTTTTTGTATTCGGTTTAATGGAATATATTGGCCTAGAGATTGAAAGGTGTTAACATGACTCCTGCCACTGTACAGCACTAAAGAGTGAAACAAGGCTTGGGATTTTGGAACACACAGACATTGGTCTGCTCAGTCCCACAGCAAACACCCCCTTACATCCCAGGTGGTGTTTGGGATTTGGCTGGAGCCAGTGGAGGTGGCCGTGTCATCTGAGTCCCTCTCTCTCAGGCCTGGTCTGGACAGGACATTTCTCAGCATCAGGATCAGGATCATGAAGGCCCAACAGCATTACGGTGGATCCTGAGGTCCCGAGGAGATGGTGGATGTGGCAGCCATGCAGTGAAGTTCACTTCTTCCTGTCCACCCATCTCCCAGCTAGTCAGAGCGCTTCATTCTCCCCAAAGGTCTTTTTTCTAATGGACCCCAAAGGGAGCGATGGGTGGAATAGTCCTTCCCCTTATTATTTTGTCTACCAATTAGACCTCATTTCCGACACACCAGTTTTGGTCCCTTGATTTCCAGCCCCACAGTTCTCTTGTTGACCAAGCATGATCTTAACAGTGTCCTTGAGTTACTAGTTGGCCTTTCTGTTTGGGCTCATTCAGTCTGTCTCCCTTTCCTCAACGTTCCCTGTTATGAGTTATTGGAACATTTGATCAACTTTTTATCCACTTACCCAAAGTTAAGCTTACAATCGGGGTAGGCGTATGAGGCCCAAATTATTACTACAGGCTCCACTAACGTGGTGGCTTGTCTTGCTCTCTCCTCCCCTTGAGCCATTTTTTTATCCCTTCTTCTTTTTTATCCCTATGATTTTTATTCCTCCTTCATCTTCTCCCTCTCTCTGTCTCATTCTTTTCTATTCTCTTCCTCTGCACCTCCTCCAACCCCTTTCCCTGGGGCCTGTGGGCTCTTCCCCTCCCCCTCTTTCTTTCCTTCTGTCCCTTTTTGGCTCTTTCTCCCCCAACCCACTTGCTCCCCATTCCCCATGGGTGTCTTTCCCTAGTGCCTGTCTCTGCTCCCTGCCGCCTCTCCCTGCTTTTTCCTACCGATATAGGTACACACCCATGTACTTTCTCTCTCTCTATCCACACACTCACACAGAGTGACTGAGGAAGAGTCTAATTTAGAATGAATCAAAGCTCTTGACTCTCTTAAGGAAAAGCTGCCAAACTATAGGATGGTTCCTGGCTCCGGCTTTCTGATCATCTCAGTGTTCCTTTGTAACAAGAGTATCTTGTCCCCCTAACCCCAGGCAGTATTGTCAGGGGCATCTGCTCTTCCAATGTACCACTGAGGAGCCGTTTAGTGACCATGAGAGATGCAAAGGCAGTCTAGAATTGTTCAGTGGACGCATATTTTCACTGGGCATTCCAGGGACTCAGTCAAAGGGGTGGGAAGCAATATGGCTGCTGCTAGGTCTCTGATCCGTGTGTGACGAAAGTTCCTCTCTCTCTATGGTCTCTCCAACAAGCATTACCAAGCGTTCGTCATTCAAAGTGCTTTAGCAAGGTGGGTGAGGAGTATTATCTCCATTTTACAGACGGGAAAACTGAGGAATGGAGAGGGGGAGGTCAATGTTCTCAAAAACAGCTACTGATTTTTGGGTGCCTTCATTTCTTGTGCCCAACTGGGGACACCTGGGAGCTGATTTTCAGTTGGGCTGTGGAGCCAGTGTTCCCATTGTCTTCAACTGCATTTGGGGATAGAGCTGGTCTGGAGGTAAAAGGCCTCTGCATGGAGAGCCCTGGCCTTCTGCAGTGCTCTGGGGATGTGCAGGGCCTGAGGGTGGGCCTTGTGGCTTTGTTCCCTCTTCGCCCCCTACCAGGATGATGTGGAGGTATCTCAGCTAGGGTCTCCTCATGGAGATTTCCTCCCCCAGAGCCTTCTACCATGGCTTTGACCATGGGGGTGGGATGACTTAGCCACAGAATCCCAAGGAACTGCATCCTGAAAACAATTCGGGTCAGATCAAAACCCTCATTGGACATAGGATCACGGTGCAGTATGAGTGAATGGAGAGAACAAGCAACGGCGGCGTGGAACTTTCTGTACTCTGCTACTTTCTGGAAGCCAAATTCTGCAACATGGGGAATTCACAGGGCCCAAATTCTTCTCTTACAGAGATGTATCTTTAAATGACTGCCCTTGTCTGATTTCTAGCCCCATAATAGCCCAAGCTTATTAAACTCTTAGGGAACAACGTGAATGCCCATTGAGCACATTTGCAGAAGTGGAGATAGAGTGTGTATATTTTAATGCATTATTGAGTTCAAGCTTCTCTGGCTGCTCACACTTCTGGGAATGATTTCAGCAACTGTTCTGATCATCAAACAAGTTGTCACAACGAAGGCCCCGATGTTACAAGCTGATCATTGTGGGTGGCTCACTGCACCTAGGATGAAGCTCACCAAAGCCTCTGCGGGCGTCCACCTACACGGAGCTGCTAGCAGGGTTTGAGCCTGAGAGTGTGTGAAATGGAGTCCCCTTTCTACCTAGGATTCATTTACAATGCAGCTGATGTAACAGTGACAACATAGTGGTGTGAGTGAAAATATTTGAAGGTGTAAAATTGCAATGCAATGGGGTCAAACTCAGTCGAAGTCCCAGTGCTATCACTAATTCAAATGGATTAATCATCTCTCTTGCATGCAGTGATGACTATAAAGTAGCACATTAAAGGGAGATGTTTGTAAATGCTGAGATGAAAAAGCCGTATTCTTTCAAAGGTCCCAGTTTTACAATGAGATGAGTGTGGGTGGACCCCTGCGGCTGTACGGAGCTCAAACAAGTTTGGGGGCCAAAGCCGCTGATCCTCTAACTGATCCACATGGAAGGACTTTTGTGCATGTGCAGAGCCCCAGTGAAGTCAATTAGACTATTCACATGAGCAAACTCATGCAGAAGTGACACAATCCCACAAATGGGTCCACTTCGGTGGATCCCTGCATGCATGTGGCAGACCCTCCTTCGCTTCCATGGAGCTCCTTGTAGGTGTAAGGACTCGAGTGCACCGGGCAGCTTGTGGAATCCAGACCAGTGTTTGCAGGGACAGGCCTGATTTAAAACAAGATGCAACCAGTGAGTGTGACAAACACTAGGAGGAAAGGGCCTGTGAAATGAGAGTGACAGGAACAAGTTCAGCCTGGTCCATGGGCTAGGTGTGTGTGGTTGGTTTGTGGGTGTTTTTTATAACATACATTACCCTGCATGGTTCTGTTTGAGAGTGGTGTGCCTGTGTTTCTCATCTGTATGTGTGTATGTGTTTTATAACATACATTACCCTACGTGGTTCCGTTTGGGAGTGTGTGTGTGTGTCTGTTTTTTCTCATATCTCTGCCTGTTTGTAGTCTGTCTTAGGTACTCCTGTGGCGCCATTACTGTAGGAGCTGAGCACCTCCCAATCTTTAAGGTCTTTATCCTCACACCACCACTGGGAGGCAGGGCAGGGCTGTAACCCCCACTGCAGGGGTGGGGAACTGAGGCACAGAGAAGGTAGGATTTCAGTGGGATTTAGGTGCCTAAACCCGTGAGGATCTGGGCCCAAATGACTGGCCCACCTGGCACTGGGAGCCTGCGGCACAGCAGGGCCTGGTTCCCACGGCAATCCCCGGGCTGACCCAATGACTGTTCAACGCCGGGCCCTTCCCCAGAGCAGTGCGAGGGACCCCGCCGGGGTGCGCGCCCCGCTCTCTCCCCGCAGCGGCCGCATGGGGGCAGCAGGGGGCAATCTGAGCCAGGAATCTGGGCTTGTCCGTTGCTAGGCGACAGGGCGGGGTGGGACCCAGGCCCCGCCCCCGGGGCGTTCACTCACCACCGTACCCGCACATGCGCAGTAGCCCACAGGTACAGGCTTCCCCTGTTGCCGGACTCCGGAGCTGTGGCTCGGCCCGTGTCCGAGCTGCTCCGCGGGACCATGGCCGGGTCCCAGGTGCTGGAGCGGGCCGAGAAGTTGCTTTCCGAGCCCCGCTTCCCCGACTGCAGCCTCCGGGGCAGGTGGGAGCCGGACCGATCCGCCGCGAGTTCCGCCCCCTCCGGCCGGGAAACAGTGGCCCGCGGGCGTCCCCGGGCCGGGTCTGCACTCCCGCTCCGGCCCCCTTGCCCCTCCCCGACTCAGCGCCCTCACTTCCAGTGCCCCTCCCACCCCGGTGCCTTGAGCGGCCTGGCCCGGCGTGCCAGGACCGAGGTGGGAGCGGGGCTGGATCGGGACGCTGGGGGCGCGCGAGCAAGCGGCAGAGCGACCCCCGCTGGCCGGCGGGGACGCGAGCTGCTCCCGGCCCCTCGTTCCTTCTGGCCCGGCTGTGGGTCTGCCTGAGAGTCGCAGTGACTCCAGCCGTGCCCCGGGGAGGGGGACGATCGGGTGGGGTGTTCCCACCTGCTACAGCCCGGGTGTCGCTGCTCTGAAATCTTGGAGCAGGCGGCAGGAGGGGGGGGGGGAGAAGGGACACTTGCAAAATCTTTTTTGGGCGTTTAAAGGCTTTAAAAATCAAAGGCTCTGCTGCTCTTTCTTTCCCCTTTGCTGTTTCACTCTGCACTTAGGCTGGTCAGTTTCAATGTTGCTGCTTCATTCTCTCCAGTTCTGATCAGCCTTTTGGGTTTGTCACAGTGTAGGACGGCGGTTCTTCTTTTCACCCTGTGGAGCAGCTCATAACAGAGATCCAAACCCATCTGTCTTACTAGCACCACAATCTTCCTATTATTTAGCTCTCAAATATTTAAACAAAAAGACTTTTTTCATAGACCCTACCATGACTGCATCTGGTCCTGGCAGCTGTCACGTAAATCTTTGCTCCTCAACTGGCTCTGCTCAGAAGGTCCCCAGTGTCAAGGCTGAGTGTCATTGAAGTTAATGGGGCTTCTGCGCAGGGCTGGCTCCAGGGTTTTGGCCGCCCCAAGCAGCCCCCCACCCCCAAAAAAAAGCTGCGATCGCGATCTGTGGCGGCAATTCGGCGGGAGGTCCTTCGCTCCCAGGCGGAGTGAGGGACCGTCTGCCGAATTGCCACCAAATACCTGGAGGTGCCGCCCCTCTCCAGAGCGGCCGCCCCAAGCACCTGCTTGAGAAGCTGGTGCCTGGAGCCGGCCCTGCTTCTGCGTAAACGCACAGCCCGTCCACTTAAAATAAATTGCAGGATTGGGGCCTGAATCTATGCATGCACAGGAAGCTAGATGTGAGATTAACAGGATTGCCACATGTGCCTGTCCCCCTCCAATCCTGCCATGGGGCTCAAAGGAGTCAGGCTGCGTTGGGTGGGAGAAAGTGGGAACCAACCAGCCTCAGAGCGATACAGAAACCCCTCGCTTAACATTGTAGTTATGTTCCTGAAAAATGCGACTTTAAGCAAAATGATGTTAAGCAAATCCAATTTCCGCATAAGAATTAATGTAAATGGGGAGGTGAGGTTCCAGGGAAATTTTTTTCACCAGACAAAAAACTATAGACTGTATTATGTAGCTATACACACAGTATACGTTTTAAACCAACAATTTAATACTGTTCACAGCTATGATGATTGTGAATCTTGGTTGAGGTGGTGAAGTTAGAGGGTGGAAGAGGGAGGGATATTTCCCAGGGAATGCCTTGCTGCTAAATGATGAACTAGCACTCGACTGAGCCTTCAAGGGTTAACACGTTGTTAATGTAGCCTCTCACACAAGGCAGCAGGAACACGAGGGAGGGGAGACAGCATAGCAGACAGAGACAGACACACACCTTGTGTGTGGGAGAGAGAGAGAGATGCACACTGCCCCTTTAAGTAAGCTGACCCACTCTTAAGTGCATTGTCTTTTTAAGGATCAGGAAGTTGAGACAGCAGCTCCTGCCTCAAGCTCTCTCTGTCTCCCTGCTCTATATGGAGAAGGGGTAAGCGGGGAGCAGGGAGGAGGGGGACACCCTGATATTAGCCCCCCTTCCTTCCCTGCACAGCAAGCAGGCGTCTCTGGGAGCAGCTCCAAGGCAGAGGGCAGGAGCAGTACATGGCAGTGGTGGGAAGGTCAGCTGAACTGCCAGGAATTGATACCCTGCTGGGTGGCTGCAGCACAGAGAACTTAGAGGAGCGGGGAGCTAATAGGGGGGTTGCCAGTCCACCCCGGTTCCAAGCCCCCACAAGCTAGCTGCAACGGGCTGCTCTTCCTGCAAGCAGTGGACAAAGCAGGCGGCTGCCAAAGGACGTTAGAAGGGAGCATTGCACATCTTTAAATGAGCATGTTCCGTAATTGATCAGCAAGGTAACAATGAAACAACGTTTACGGGGATGACTTTAAGTGAGGAGTTACTGTATCTATATTTGAATATAAAGTCCCTACATAAAGCCATAGGCACCATAACAATTAATTATGCTTACAATAATGAAGCGGGTTCCATGCTTACCGTGGTATGGAGTCTGCAGTGTTCACCCAGGAAAAAGGCACGAAATGGTTGTCTGCCGTCCGTTGCTTTCATGCAGGGAGGGAGGGAGGGGTGAGGCTGTACCCAGAACCACCTGCGACAATGTTTTTTGTCCCATCAGGCACTGGGATCTCAACCCAGAATTCCAATGGGCAGGGGAGACTGCAGGAACTATGGGATAGCTATGGGATAGCTACCCACAGTGCAATGCTCCAGAAATCGACGCTAGCCCCGGAACATGGACGCACACCGCTGAATTAATGTGCTTAGTGTGGTCGCATACATTCGACTTTATACAATCTGTTTCCCAAATTCGAATTATATAAATTCAGATTAATCCCGTAGTGTAGACATACCCTTATAGTTAGAAAGCTTTCCTAATATCTAATCTAAATCTCCCTTGCTGCAGATTTAGCCCATTACTACTTGTCCTGCCTTTGGTGGACATGGTTATGCTTCTACCTAAGGACTGTTCAACCTCTGTGAATTCAAGAATCAAAATCCAAGTAACTGCTTCTGATCACCAACTCCTTCCCCTCCAACCCATTGACTTTATCGTGGTCGGTAGCTTTGGCACAGCTTTCTTTCTCTTCTCTTTAGGTCATTCCAAATGAAACTGTTCAATGGCAGGTGCATAATTGATGCTTCCTTTTATTAGTACATAGAGGCTGAAATATATTTCTGTTAAAAATCTGAAGAATGACATTCACAGAGTGTTAAATGATTGACACTCCAAATGGAACTCAGCACAGCAATTATTTGCCTATGCTAAGATTTATCACTTTCTTTTGTAGTAATGCTGTCAATTGTGTACCTCCCACCCATGGAAAATCTTACTTCCTGAAGGAAGCATTTTAGTAGCCTGTAACTTCTTGTGAAAAGATGCAATACTGTATAGGAAGCAGATGAAATATAGGTAGATTAGAATAACCAGATGTGGAAATATTAAACCATTTCTCAAGTGCCTCCTGTTTTACATGCACAGCGTTACAGAAGTATTAAGTTCTTGTTTTGGTTCACTTAAATGTTAGGGTAAGTGGACACTTAAAACACTGCAGCTGTGCTGATGCAGTGCTTAAGTGAAGAAACTCCTATGCCAACGGGA
This sequence comes from Chrysemys picta bellii, assembly GCF_011386835.1. Classification (NCBI taxonomy): domain Eukaryota; kingdom Metazoa; phylum Chordata; order Testudines; family Emydidae; genus Chrysemys; species Chrysemys picta. Next base: position 13,672,342 of record NC_088803.1, on the reverse strand, counting down.
GAGCTTCTCCCATCTGCTTAGTTAATCCACCTCCCCAAGACGTGATAGCTGTGTCGATGGGAGAAGCTCTCCCGTTGACATGACGCTGTCTACACAGGGGATTAGGTTGATGTAACTGCATTGCTCAGTGTGGATTTTTCACACCCCTGAGCAACATAGTTACACCAATATACGTCTGTAGTGTAGACCCGACCTTTATTTCCAGAAAGTAATATTGTACTATGGCTAACACATCTTCCCTTTCATCTGGATGTTGTCTTGGAGACCACCCTGGCAACAATCAGAGTCTTAGAGGCAATCCAAAGAAACTCCCCGCTTGTCTGCTGAGGAGCAAGCCAAATTCCAGCTGGACAACACTCTGGGTGGCACGTCGGAGGTGATCCACCGCAAGGCGCTGCAGAGGATATATGCTGACAAAGCGGCCGACATCATAGACGGGCTGAGGAAAAATTCATTTTTGCCGTTCCTATTGTGCTGAAATGGTACTTCCCAGGTTTCGGCATTATTACTTGTGTTTGAGTAAAACTCATCGTATGCTAGGCACTATCCAAACGTATAATACACACAGAGGCTCCAGTTGAGGAAAGCATACAGTCTGAGAAATGCAGATGCTTTTTATGTTCTAATAAGTGGTTGCGTTTCATAGTACCCAGCTACTATTGTGT
>NC_088803.1:13635900-13671177 GCF_011386835.1 Chrysemys picta bellii | reverse complement strand
GGGGGTGGAGGCATGTACCCTTCTCACCTTATAGCTCGGCTTGGCAGGATGCAATTTCTATTTTTTATATTTTTGACAGATAATATTCATGTTTATTTTTAAGCATTTCTCAGAATTTTTATTTTTGTTTAAATTTGCAAAGGGAATTATGGGGACATCAGAAAATGGTGGAATCAGACAATAATTATTTAAGGACAGTAGATATTGAGATTCAAAAAATTAAAGCAGTGATTCTCAAACTTTTTACTGGTGACCCTTTTTCACATAGTAAGCCACTGAGTGTGACCCCACCCCCCCTTATAAATTAAACACACTTTTAAATATATTTAACACCATTATAAATGCTGGAGGCAACGCAGGGTTTGGGGTGGAGGCTGACAGCTCGCGACTCCCCACATAATAACCTCACGACCCCCTGAGGGGTCCCAACCCCCAGTTTGACAACCCCTGCTTTAAATCTTTAGAATGGTTAAAACACAAATGGTCAACATCACATGTCAAAATATACAAAGTAAATATCCTCAAATGAAACTCTAATTAGTTCTTAAGCAGCATTTTTCTTGCTTTGCCTATCTGTACATTTTAATTGCCATTGATGGAAATACTGGTTCATTAGTTTGTGTCTATGGTGAAATCAATGTTTACTGAAATTTACCCATAGAAATCTAAACCTTCCAAGCCTTCTTATAACTTTTAGTCCAGTGGTCAAAGAATTGATCTGGAATGTGGAAGAGCTAGTTCAAGTCCCCCCTCAGGCATAGGGGGAGAAACAATTCCAACAAGTCTCCCTTCTTTCAGGAAAATTCTCTAACCAGTAGGTTATGGAATATTCTGATGTGGGCCTTCCCCAGTCTCTCCTCTGGATGCTATTGCACTCTGGATAAATAGTTAGAACAGAGGCACACAGATGTGTGCCCTAACTATGGCCCTACAGAGTCATTCTCACTCTCTCTTTATCTCTCTGTCCTACTAACTATTCCACTGTGGATAAATACTAAAATAGTCATTGGGCCAGAGAGAGTTAAAATTAATATCAGTGATTCAGATTCTCCATTGGAATTCCTTGCAACAAGATATCAATGAGCCTAGAGAGATTCAGAAAGGTACTGTACAACTATATGAATAAGTGGCCAATAAGAATTAAAAAAATAAAAATATAAAAAAAAGGCCAAGAAATACTTCAGATCATAAGTGAACCTAGACTGGAAGATACAGAAACCTTTGTGGTTCAGAGTATATATAAACCTCTGACTGATGGAGGCTAAAGTTAAATTTTCCCAGTGTGCAGGTTCTTTGATAATTACAGAATTAAGATTTTCTCCCACCTTCATCTGAGGCATCTATTATTGGCCTATATCATAGAGAGGAAATGATAGATTATTGGTCTGATCTATTCTGGAAATCTATTCTGGCTGCCTAGAAAGCTATTTCTTCATAATACCTTGTGGCTTTTCTCCAAAGATGAGAAGCTACAACTTATTTTTTAATCCTAATGTATTTTTGCCGGCAGATCAGAATGCAGACTCCTCAGCGCAACAGACTTGAATCCCTATTGTTCTGCTATCAGCTAGAGCTCCAAGTGCTTTGGGGGCCCCGGCTGAAACTGATGCATGTCTAAAAAGGAAGAAATCTGGAGAAGTGGGCAAGGAGTCTGGGATTCCTTAAAAAGCAGAAGGGAGATAGGTGCCCATCTCCCACTGAATGTCAAAGGAAGTTGTGCGCCTAAAGCCTTTAGCACCCTTTAATAATCCCATTAATGACACCATATCGTTTCTCTTGATAATCAGCTGATGCATGGCAAAGCAAGGAAATAGCACTATCAAATATCTTTGTCCTAGCTCATGTTCCACTGCTTGGCTTCCTTCTTGCCAGCTCTCTGTGTGCGTGACTCCAGAAAGAAACCTTCAGGGGATCAGTAGCTCCAATCAGCTGCCAAGATAGTGTCATGGTTGGGTGCGTGTAGGTGACCTCTCATGTAAGGGAAAGCTAAGATTCTAGCTGGTTTGACCTCCAGCCTTTCTTAAAAGGTACTAGATGCTGCAAGTGTCTCCAAATCCCATTGAAATCAGGGAAGCTGACAGAGCTCTTTGCCTGGCAGTATAAAGTACTTTCCCAGGGAGGGCTAGATAATGGGATACTAGGGTTGATCAGAGCTATTGATGAATTATTTGATTCAGATGTAAACAAGAACAACACCTATCCAAGGGCCTAAGGGTCACATTTTTCAACACATTTAGGAGCCTAGTGGGATTTTCAGAAGCATGTAGGCACTGTGACAAGATGGTCAATATAGTATGGTGGGTCCTGCGCTTTTCTTGGTGGTGGGGGGGCTAAAATACCACCCCTTACCCCTGCTCTTGGGGCACCGAGGACCCCACTAGTGGCCCAGGAAGGTGGTAAAGAAGGGAAGCAGGGGAAGGGTCTGGGTTTGCTCCTCACTCTGAGTCTCAGCCCCTCTCAACCCCTGCAGGTTCTTACCCTCTTCCCCCTTGGGTGGGGTACCTTCAGTCCTTAAACGCTGGTGGAGGGAATGTCCCTCCCCTGCTGGGGCAGGGTCTCCGTTACTCCATTTTTCTGTTCCTCCAAATCTCACAGGACACCTTCAAGCTCCAGTCCTCTCTCCTTCCTCCTTCCCCCTGACTGCCTGAAGTAGGGGGTTTTATTAGGTTTCTAACAGGGCCTTAATTGATTACAGGTGCTCCAATCAACCTGTAGCAACCCTCCCTAATCTACAGGGAACCATTCCTTAATTAACCTAGGGTTTATATACTTCCCTTCTACCACTTCCCACTGCTCCCTGGCCCTCCTGTATCACAGCACCCAACAGCCACCGAACGGCATCATTAATACTACAGTAAAACCCTAGTAGCATCAAATGATTATTTCAACGGGAAGTCAGCCAGCCAGCAACCTCTCTGCCTCTCCATATCTTTATCACATCTCAAACCAGTGTCTTCATGAACATGCCTGGAAGGTCTCAAAATTTGTGGTCTTTTGGTCCAAGATGAGGAGCAAGTTATAAGGTCTTGGAGTTCTCACAGAGAACATCCTGCCAACACCTCATCTCTCTTTTAGACTGGGGGGAAACAGCATGGATGCCTCTTTTGACCACAGCTGCCATTCATCTGGTGATCCCTGAGATGGAATATATGCACCTAAAAGTGGCAGGCTGAGTGCAGGAAGTCTGGGAAACCACACAATAATGCAGAGATTTAGATATGAATGGACAAAATGTATTCCCAGTGCTGGGAGGTCCCGTAGGGATCTATTAACCCAATGGCATTGGCCCAGATTTACAACTATTCACAAGTGCATGGTGTCCAGCTTGGTGTTCTGTGAGTCTGATTTTCAGAGTGGCTGAGCACTGGTGAATCTAGCTGAAGTCGGTGAGAGCTGTGTATGAAGCTGTATACTCGGAGCCTGAGGTGCTCAATATCAGCAGAGCATGAGTGCAGAGTGGGTGTATAATGCTGCTGGATCCGAATGGAAGAACCTCTCACACAATTTGCCCTCACCTTGCACGGGCATGAATGACAGAGAAAACACAAGGCAGGAACAATCACGTCCCTTAAAAAAAGAAAAAACAGAAACAATAGATTACACAGATGTTAAAGAAACTAAACTCACCTGAGGTCCTTTTGCCAAGTGCAGATCATGTGAGGATTTCAAACTGACGTGCAGCTTTTGTACACATGCAAGTAACAAGACCTTCTATCCCTAAAAAAAGCACAACAAATTAGCCTAACTGTGAATAGGCAAATCCTGATAAATACGAAGGGATATGAATGGATGTAGATCTGACAGAGAGACCTAATCTTGATCGAGATGAATAAGAGCCTTCTTTTATTTTAGTCAAAGAGGACTCACTTTTACCAGGAGAATGGATGGCGTAACATTCTGTTACCTTTAGGACTTGATCCCTGAAGTTTACTCTGCCTAACAATCTGTGTCACTAATTCACCAACACTTAATGCCACATATGTTTGTGTACAATAAGGGACAGATCTTCCTTGGGTGTCAACCAGCTTCAGAAAAGAGCTACAAAAATGAACTGAGGTCTGGAAAACTGGATTTATAACATGAGACTAAAGGAATCTAATCTATTTATTTTACTAAAGAGAAGGATAAGAGGTCACTTTTATCATGCAGAAGTTATTAAGCTTGGGTGAGAAATGATTGGGTCCCTGTTATGCTGCAGATAAGAGAAGATGATCATAATGGTTCTTTCTGGCTTTAAATCTATGAATATACAAAGTTAATTGAGGAAGATCCTAAATAAAGTTCTGACCTTTCCTTCATGTTATTTACATTAATTATTTATGCTGTGGTTTTCCAAAATAACGGATGAAGCCAAAGGCTCAATTCTGATTGAAATTCAATGGCTGTTGGGTGCCTAATTCCCTTAGGCTCCTCTGAAAATCCTAGCCTAAGCTCTTTACCATATATAATATTAAATGGGATCTGTGACTCCTAACATAAAGATGAGTGTTCAGTGTCAATAGGTTAGATTGCTGAGTAGATTAAGATTAACAGGGTAATGACATTAATGTTGACTATGCAGCACTGGACTATAGAATCATTCCCACCATCTCTCTGGCTCAATGCATATTTAATAATATATCCAATGTGGAAGAGTTTTAACAAGAGAAATTAAAAGATAGCCACATCAGGGTATTCCAGAGACCAGTGGTAGAACACTCAGCCGAGAGGCGGGGAACCCTTATTCAAATGTCTTCTCCTCCTCAGGCCAAGTGGGGGAATTCAACTGGAATAGCCAACATCTTGGGTGAGTTGTCTAATCACTGGACTAAAGGTTATGAAGGAGGATGTTTTTTCTGTCCTCCCAGCTATTTTGTGTGGAGTTAGGTGTGCTACCAGACCGGGACCCACAGGCCAGATAGGTGTGCGCAGCATGCTGAGGCTTAAGCATTAGATTGGAGTCCTGGTGTCTGCTTGATGCAGCAGTGTATATGCTCAGAAGCAGAAACTAAAGTTCCTAGGGAACTTTCACAGCAAAAATGTAGGTGCTGAGTTAGTTTAGGCACCAACAAAGTGGGGCGGCAGCCATGTGGGGTTTCATGGCTTGCAGTAGTGCCTAAAACTGGGTTATTGGCACCTAAGTCCCTTTGTGAATCTGGGTGCATGTGCCTCCAAGATAATTGCTAGAGAACACTGCTACCATTGGTGCCCTGAAGGGACATATAGGCTGGGATTCTTGAAGGTGGCTAACTCACTTAGGCCCCACTGAACAGTCAAGGCTAACAATTATCTTTGACCTGTAGAGCCTTCCCTTATCAATTCTTCCTTTATTAATATCTAGGGGCAAAATTTTAAAGAGCAACATCTTTGTCCTCACTCACGCTTACTTTCACTGATACAAATCAGAGTCTAAGCTGGATTCCAATCCAAGTAACTGAGAAAAGAGACCAACATTTGGGCCCAATCCTGAAATCCTTGAAGTCTCTATATGGAGAGCCTGGTTCTCCTCTCTCTTACTTCAACTATGATTCTTTGCACTATGAGATTGCCATAAATCTTCATCAGAATCAGGATCCCATTGTGCTGGGCACTATACAAATATATAATAGGACATGGCCTATAATGACATGCATTACAGTAGTGTCTAGAAGCCCCAGTTGAGAACAGGACCCTATTGTGTTGGAGAAACACATAGGAAAAGACAATCTCTATCCCACATTTTTATCAATCTAAATAGACAAAATAGACAAAGATTGAGAGGGGAAGTGAGGTGCAGAGAGAGGAAGTGACTGGCCCAAGGTCACACAGCAGATCTGTGACAGAACCAGAACCCAGGAGTAGAACCTAGGTCTTCTGGATTCTACTTACTAGACTAGACTCTGCTTCAAGCCTGTCATACAACAGGCAATTCATAGCTCAAAGGAAATAATTTCATTAGCTTTTCTGTGAGTTGGATTAGGCCCTATCTGAATAAAGCATAAGAATGTATCTAAGGATGCTGCTGGAAAACTGTGTCCATTGCTGGTGTTCACAATTCAAGAAGGATGTTGATAAATTGGATAAGGCCCTGAAAATGATTAAAGGGTCGGAAAATATGCCTTATAGAGATAGACTCGAGGAGCTCAGACTATTCAGTTTAAGCAAGAGAAAGTTAAGGGATGAGTTGGTTACAGTCTATAAGTATCTACACGGACAACACATATTTAATAATGGGCTATTCCATCTAGCACAGAAAGGTCTAACATGATCCAGTGGCTGGAAGATGAAGCTAGACAAATTCAGCCTGGAAATAAGGTGTAAAATTTAATAAAGTAATTAACCACTGTAGCAATTGTAAAAGGTCATGGTGGATTCTCCATCAAGGGCAATTTTTAAATCAAGATGGGATTTTTTTCTAAAAGATCTGTCCTAGGAATTATTGTGGGGAAGTTCTATGGCCTGTGCTCTACAGGATGACTAGGTGATCACAATAGCCCCTTCTGACCTCAGAATCTCTGACTCCATTAATGTATATGGAACCTCTTTTGTATGCCATGTGGGGTTAAGGAGTGAGGTTGTGCTTCAGTCAGGAAAAGGCATTTCTTTGGCTTTTAGTGTTTCTTATACCTTCCCCTACCCTATCCCCTTCACCCCTTCTGACTGGTTGCTTGATCTTATCTAGGAAGAGGAGTTGAGGCAGGACTGTCCTTCAAGTGTAAGCTCATATATTGAACTCCCACTCTACCCAGCAACACTTCAACTCTATCTCTTATCTCTTTTCAACTCATCTTCTTGTGGGCACATGTAACACACAGTGTCTTTATTCTTTGTTCACCAGGATATAAGTGCTTTAAGGATATAAAAATGTCAAATGGGCAAAAAGACCCAAAATATAGGCAGATATACAGGCCTGAATATTACATTATCATCACTAATACTCCTAACACATGCTTTCTTCACTGTAACATCCAGGGCCACATTTCAGCACCTAACTCCCTTAGGCCCTTTAGGAAGGATGTCTTAAGGTTAAGGCCCTGGAGTAACACATAATCGTTATAACCGATCTAACTTTGACACTTTTTTCCTAATGTAGATACAGGGTAAAATCATATCGCTTGATTTATCTTGTGGAGTTGTGGCTAGGCTAAAAATCAAGTGAAAATTTTGGTTTACCTAGCATGCCTTAGCTCAAACTATACTCAATGCCAGTTCAAGTTCAGTCTAAATCCCTAGTGTTTGGACTCTTTGCACGTTGATTTTCAAATTTAATGCTACTCAACCCCAAAGCTTACATTGCTTTAAGTAGAAATAAATCAAGGATGGATATCAACATAATGAGTCAGGTCCTCAGCGGGTGTAAATTGAAATAGTTCAATTGAAGCCAACTGAGATACTTCTGTTTATCGCACCTAACATTTTGGCCCTATAAACTGTGTTTGCATGAGTGCTTTTATCTAGACCAGGGATAAGCAACCTTTGGCACGCGGCCCATCAGGGACATCCGCTGGTGGGCCGGGACGGTTTGTTTACCCGCAGCATCCACAGATTTGGCTGATCGCAGCTCCCACTGTTCCAGGCCAATGGGGGCTGTGGGAAGGAGAAGCCAGCACATCCTTTGCTCTGTGCCACTTCCCACTGCCCCCATTGGCCCGGAACGGTGAACCGTGGCCAGTGGGAGCTGCGATCGGCTGAACCTGCAGACGCTGCAGGTAAACAAACCATCCCAGCTCGCCAGTGGATTTCCCTGACGGGCCGCGTGCCAAAGGTTGCTGATCCCTGATCTAGACTAAATTGATTGCCAATTGTGTATCAGTGTCAACCAGTTGAAAGAACTCAAAATATCTAGATAGTGCAGTTCCCACAATTCTTCAATTTATATTATAATTTTATTGAAAATGATAAAACCTAGAAATGGTTACATTGCATGAGAAACTTGAATTTTCCCTATTGTTCTTGTCAGAGCAGTTTTCATATCTTTATTTTTCAAGCTGTAGATGATGGGGTTCAACATGGGGGTCAAGATGCTGTACTGGATGGAGAAGAGTTCATCTAGAACCAGGGAAGTGACTGAACTGGGTTTCATGTACTGGGAAAGAGCTGTCACAAACAATAAAACCACCACAATGAGGTGGGAGCTGCATGTAGAGAAGGTTTTACGTCTTCCCTCTGAGGAGCGTATTCGGAGGATAGTGGAGATGATGTGAATGTAGGAGACCAAGGTGAAGAGGAAGGAGCTGAAACCAAATATCACAGCAGAAGAAAGAAGAGCTATTTTATTGGTCAAGGTCACGGTGCAAGATAGTTGTAGTAGCGGAGGGAGCTCACAGCTGAAATGCCTGATTTCATTGGGCCCACAGAAGTGTAACTTTAACACAGGGACAGTGTTGACCAGTGAATACAAGAGTCCCATTATCCAAGAACCACCCACCAACTGTCTGCTCACTCGTTTGTTCATGGTCCCCACATAATGCAATGGGTGACATATGGCAGTGTATCGGTCATAAGCCATTGCCGAGGGCACAAAAACTTCAGTGCCAGCTGAGAGGAGGATGAAGAACATCTGGGCAAGGCAGCCATTGACAGAAATGGTTTTGTGCTTTGCTAGGAAATTCACCAACATCTTAGGGACAGTGGCTGAGGAATAACAGATATCAACAAAGGACAAACGAGACAGGAAGAAGTACATGGGAGTTTGGAGTTGAGGATCAGCCCTTATCACCAGCATAATCATCATGTTCCCCACCAGGGTGATTAGGTAAATAACTAAAAACACCAGGAAGAGGAAAAATTGAAGTTCCAGTTAATTAGAAAGTCCCACAAGAATAAATTCATTCACATTGGTTTGGTTTTCTATTCACAGTTAGTGATCTGTATGAAGAGAAAAAGAAATGAAATTAATCAACATAGCAGGTTATGGACATTGAATTAGATAGATAGATAGATAGATAGATAGATAGATAGATAGATAGATAAAACACAAGTGAGATTTTGAAAGCCAAGGGGACTCAGATGGACAAATTCACATTTCTAATTCAACACTCTAAGTTGGATAAAAAGTAAAGTGGGTCCTATTCCATGTGGATTTACACAAATATTTTCTTTGATTACACCGGTGTCAACACCGTGTCCAATTAGTTCTCCTATTTGACCCCATTTCTCGTGTTGTGAGCCATACAAGAGAGATCTTCCTTTAGAAACCTCATGTACAGCCCTTTCTTCTAAACCAGATCCCATATTATCCATCCAGTGCACTGTGTTGGCTTACAGGTGGACAAAGAGTATTAAAAATCTAAATTGAAAATAACCTTCCAATCACTGCTTTTTTTGGTCAGATAACTTTGTGAAAGCGGCATAGTAAATATCTGTGTCAGTGATTGGTATAAATAAGTCTCATTAACTCCTGTGTTACTCTAGCTTTTCCCCAGCACAACTGAAATGACTTGAGTGGAATGGGCAGTGGTGAATTGAGCTCGATAAGTGATAGGTTTGCAAATCGAAGATGTTTTTCACTAGTTTCCAACCCTGGACATTAAACATGGGATATGTACATCAGGATGTGTTCTCTCTTTCTAGCGTAATTTTATTGGCCAAGGTTTGCCAAAGTAGATGGTGATTTTGATTTTCTCAAATTTGCTGGTTGACTTGAGAAACCATAAAGGGGCTTGATTTTCAGAAATTGCTGAGCATCCTGGTCTGAAATTCTAACACATATTTGACCCCATTGTCTACATACATTCTGCCGTCAACCAAATCTGTGTAACCCCATTGATATAAAAAATCAATCCCAGTAAACATTTTGGTTGATGACACACTAGAGGGAGGAGAATCTCTCTCAAACTCCCTTAGCAACACTGTCTCTCCATCTTGTTTTCGATCAGTAACCTCAACAGATGCTGAAAAGAATGGAGATGACGTGAGCTGAAGGATGGGATTGGTTGAAAAGTAAGTGTCATTGATAAGCAAATGGCAGAATAGAACAGCACTTCACAGCCCATTTCATTGAGCTGGATTTGCTGGATGGACCCCTGCACCCATGTGCGGGGTCCCGCTGAGGTAAATGGGGTTCCGGACAGGCACAGGAGTCCATTCGTTACAGCACCAGGGCCAAAATCTGTTGTTCTGCGACCAGTTATGGAGGCCTGTCAGAGCGCTCTTTCTGTTTAGCTGATTGATTTTGAAATCCTCAGCATGCACGTGTTACTAACAAAAGCAATCATATGTTCTTCTTATTACAGCCATTGTCTTCCCTTCCATTCCCTAATGAGGACACCAGTTCTCATCCTGTCCTAATTTGGACTATAAGTTCTTCAGGACAGAGTCTTTGCCTTTTGAATAGTCTCTGGAGCCATACTGAGGAAACAGCACAAATATTTGACATGTCTTATAAATGATTGACTAACACTTTTAAACTTGCGTGCCTACAGTTAGGCACTGAAATCTGCATTTAGGCAACTCGGTAATTGACCTGATGCTCAGAGACGTAAAGCACCCACAAATCCCCATGGATATCAATGGGATCTCAACGTGCTCAGCATCTCTGATAAACAGGCAATGTATCTGGGGTGATGATGTATTGTATTTTTGTTTACAAATATTTTTATTCAAAATTTCCCATTTTTACAGTGAAAATCTGACCTTTCAAAACATGAACACAAAAATCTGTTTCCAAAGCCCAAAGATGGGTTTTATTCATCTTTTCAAACACAGAAAACAACAACAAAAGGATTTCAAAAGAAAATCAGTTTTCCATAGAAATGTTTAGTTTTCAGTTTTCCAAAACCAAACCTTTTCTAAAGCCTGAGTGAAATGGTTAGCAGAAAGATAACTTGCCTACAAAGTGATGAAAAATCAACCAAGGCTTTGTGTTTTGGCTACATTTTCTTAACCAAACTGAATCAAATAGACAGGCAGTGAAACCACCTGATCCAAAGTGTTCTATAGAAGTTTGTTCTAGATTTCTTGACTGTTCTACTCCTCTGGGATAATAACCTTTTTCATAGCTATGTGATTACATAAAATAACTTGTCTATTTTTTTATGGCTTCTAGTCTTTGGCCTTTAATCTTCCTGAAAATCAGAGCCTGTGTTATACAAATGTGCATTCATTTTCAAGAGGCATATTTTGGACAGTAGTTGTCATCTTCCTCCTCCTGATATCTTATGAGTCTTCATATTATTGTTATTTAGCACCAGGGGACCCCCAACTGAGATAATGGCCCCATTGCCCCCCCCCCCCCTCGCCCCCTCCGCAGGAACCTTTCCCACTTGCCTTCCCAATGCTGGAGCCTTTCTTTGCAGCATCATCACAATTACACATGGGCACAGCCTGACTTTCACTCTGGCATGTAACTACATGTGTACTGTACTCTACATGCTGCTATACGTTTAGGTATTGCCTGACATACAGGACCTGCCCTAGAAAGCTTGTCTGTACCTGCCCCAATAAACAGAGAAAGAAAATGTTATTTTACAGCCATGGAACTCCGATACATAGAGAGGTCAACTTCAGCACAAGACCCACCTTCCTAGGAGACTGAGGTCTCTCTCAGAATGACAATCCCTCTGCCAGTAAATCCAAGGATTTCTGAGCAAGAAACTTCAGGCTGCTGCCTCCCCTGGCTCTGATGGGTTATATTATCCAACATTGGCTTTGCAATCCTGGCTGGTTCCTGAGAAGGGCTGACGGGCTCTAGACCCTGCTAGTTTCCACAGGGAGATATAGATTTTGAGGCTAAGGTTCAGTGTTTGCAGATAAGAGTTTCTTTTGAAAGGGAGCATACCTCTATAGATGTAACAGACTAAAGAGGAGTAAAATAAAAGCAAACTCACCTAGCTTCCAGAAAGAGATCATGGATCAAGCCCTGGCTGGGATGATTTAGTTGGGAATTGGTCCTGCTTTGAGCAGGGGGTTGGACTAGATGACCTCCTGAGGTCCCTTCCAACCCTGATATTCTATGATTCTATGACCTTCGGACTTGTAATGCATACTCCCCGACATAGATAGACAAAGAGACAGCTTTATTGTGACACCCTTACTGAAGTTGAAAAGCGCTTTACTTAGTGATGCCACTGAAGTTAATTTGTTAGTCTCTAAGATGCCACAAGTACTCCTGTTCTTTTTACTGAAGTTAATGGAACTATATATAATGTATATATAAATAATGTATATAACATATAATGGAACTGGGGGTAAAGTACTAGTTGTAGTGACTTTATCACCATATAGCCCTGAAAGATAAATCTTTCTCTCTCTCTCTCTCCCCATACACATTATCTATCTATCTATCTAGTTAATATCTCCCTCCCTTATTTCTCTCTGTCTCCTTCTCTCTCTTTCTCTCTGTGTCTCACAAATACAACATGTAACACCATCAGCTACACTTTACCCTCCAAAGTCAGCTCCTGCAGGGTGAGGGGGCTATATGTGGGTGTTGATCAAATTTATATACTTATCTTCTCTTGGAAAAATAAATCCCTCTCCTTTTGGAAATAAAATCCTTTATTCATCTGACTTTAAGAGCAAGAGTTAATTACTTCTGGGGAGTACGAATACTTTCTGGTTTCCTCTGGGACAAGAATCTCTTGTGTAACAGTGTTCTGCATCAGTAATGAATGAGTATTTCGCAATGGGTAATATGACAGACCCAGAAAGCTCTATATGCTTTGATTTATTTTATTTATTGATTCATTTCTAGATAATGGACTAGAGCCTTAGATAATGTGAATCACTGCCTCTACAGTGAAAACAATGGCACTGCACCGCATTATACCAGCTGAGTCATTGGCCCATGTTTCTAATAACAATTATACATTATCCCAGTGAATCTGCTCTCGGTAATGGACAGTGATTGTGAGGCAGGGCAGTGCTATTTTTTCCATATACAAAGGGAGATTTGGGGGTCATGCTGGATAATCAGCTGAGCATGAGCTCCAATGTGATATTGTGGCCAGCAGAGTTAACGCGATTCCAGGATGCAGAAATAGGGGAATTTGGGTAGAGTAGAGAGGTTATTTTACCTCTTTCTTTGGTACTGGTGAGACCCCTGCTGGAATAGTGTGTCCAGTTCTGGTGCCCACAATTAGAGAAGGATGTTGAAAAGTTGGAGAGGGGTGAGAAAAGAGCTATGAGAATGATTAAAGGATTAGAAAACATGCTTTATAGTGAATGACTCAAGGGACTCAGTCTATTTATCTTAACAAAGAGAAGGTTACGGGGTGAGTTGATTACAGTCTATAGCATCTCAGTAGGGAACAAATATTGAATAATGGGTGTGATGCCGACAAACCAGGTGCCATATCTTGCCAAGTCTATAGGCGTTAGCTGAGCACTGACAAATTCATAGCTGGAATCCAGACCAGCTAGTGGCGCGGGAACACTTTTTATAGTGGGGGTGCTGAAAGCTGTAAACCCTGTGTGTTCAAAATTGTGAACAACACGCAATTCCCGCTTCCACCACATGGGAGCAGCACAGCTCTGGGATTCTCCAGAATCGCAAATTAATGCTAACTTTGTTTCGACAGAACCAGCAAACTTTTCACAGTAAAACCTGAGGGTGCTGCAGCACCCCGACACCCCTTGTTCCGACACCTCTGAAACCAGCTCACCTGTATGTTAATATTCTTCAAGACAGGTGTTAGACTTGTAAAGATGTGTTTAGTGTTTAAGTGGCTGCATGTGTGATTTTTATTTGTGATGTCTATATCCCATGCTATAAGGTAATATGTACATTTTGTTTTATAATTGTAAAAATGCCTGCTCTGAACTTGTGAAACTAGGCAGGAAGAATAGTTTTCCAGTCCATCAAGAAGGACAATCAAGACTAAATGGTCCATTATAGGACAAAGCTCTGTTGACTGCCCCATCCATCCATGAAGAAGTTACGTGCAGAAGCTCTTATCCCATCAGTTTGAACTCTGGGGGAAGGGCATGTAAAGATGCTGACAAGAATAAATGGTTCCCTCTTTGGTGTTTGGACTCTTACAGGGGCTGCTGTTTTTTGGAACTACCTGTTATTCATCTGTGCTTATATGTTGCCTGCTTTAACTTGTAACTAACTCTCTCATTTTTTGCCCTACTTAATAAATCCTTAGTTAGTTTATTATTGGATTAGCTACTAGTGTTGACTTTGGCATGAGATCTAAGGTACAAATTGATCTGGGGTAAGTGACTGGTCTCTTGGGACTGGGGGCAACCTGAATATTTTGTGTTTTTTTGGTGTAATTAACCATTTATCACTAAGTCCAGTGAACCTGGGTGGCAAGATAGATTGGAGGTCCCAACGAGACTGTCTGTGTGTGACTCCATAGTAAGACTGTTACTTTGATTGACAGGCATTCACATTTCTTACTAGGTTGGTGAAATGTAATTATAGAACAACCCAACCATTTGGGGTGTATGCCCTGCTTTTAGACAATTTGCACTGAGGTTGATGAACCTCTCATAGTTGTGAATCACTCCCGACAGCTTGACAATAGGCTCTTCAATGTAGCAGAGAAAAGTATCACACAATCCAATGGCTGGAAGTGAAAGATAGACACATTCAGATAGGAAATAATGCATGATTTTTAACAGTGAGAGTTATTAACCACTAGAACAATTTAGCAATGGTTGTGGTGGATTTTCCATCACTGACAATTTTTAAATCAAGATTGGATGTTTTTCTAACAGATTGGCTCTATGAATTATTTTGGGGAAAATTCTGTGGGCTGTGTGATAAAGGATGTTGGACTAGATGACGACAATGACACCTTATGACCTTGGAATCTATGAATCCAAGCCACAGAGAGGCTCACTGACTTGCTTAAGGTCACATAAGAAGTCCATGTCAGAGCAGAAACTTGAAATCTGAGCTTCTGTAACCACAGGCTAATGCTTTAACCAATATCTCACTCATCCTTGGTTTCTCTCCCAGGTAGATTTCAGTTCGTACGGTAAATAATTTTCTTATTACCTTTCAAATACACTGAGTTAGCTCCAGATTGAGATCTCTGCTTCATGGTAAGCAGGGGCTAGATCTTAAAACCACCATGCTTTAAATTCTAGGGATGGGTTATTCCATAATTGCCCATTTTAAGTTTTCTTGGACCTTCTTCTGAAGCATCTGATGGAGTATTAGATGGACCACAGATCTGGCCTGGCTTAGTAGGCCCAGAACCACGAAGGGCTTGGTTCACAAAGGAAGTTAGCCCATTATTATTCAAGTAATTATCCAAAGTGGGACAGCTTCAACAGAAGAGACTGAGAGAAACAGCACTACACTAAAGTGCATTAGGAACTTTTAGTTCACAGCAGCAGAGTTTACACAGACCCATTAACGTGCAACACATGAGTACGCTTTAGAAATAATAGAGCCATCGTCCGCACTACTGCCTTGTGTAGACAAGCCCTAAGTGGACGCTGGTCCACAATATTATATGGAATATGGATGAGATTTTCAGAGCCACACCTGGGGTTTGGAAGTCCATTGCCAAATAATTATCCCACTTTCCTTGAATGGGAACACTGAAGACATAGGCATTGATATTTCACTGCTACTTTAATAAACATTTGAATGCTACATGAGAAACATATGCTCTTTTCAACATTTTCACCGTAACTGCTTACACTCCTTTGTTTTGCAGGTCATAGATGTCAAGACTTAACATGGGCGTTACAAGGTGCTGTACAGGATGGAGACCAGAGCATCCAAGGAAGCTGAGATGGCTCTCACATACTGCGAGAAACCTGTCCCATAGTATAAAATAGCCACATTGAGGTGAAAGCTGCAGGTGGCGGAGGCTTTACGCCTGTCCTACAGAGCATCTCCTCAGTATGGTGGAGATGACGTGAATGTAGGAGACCAGGGTGAGGTGGAAGGAGCTTGAAATACTTGAGATACCAAGAAGAGGAAAATCTGTAGCTGTGGATCACTCAAAAGTGCGAAAAGAATAAATTCAGCCATGGTGGTTTTAGTCTCCATTATTCTTCAGCAAAACTGTGTCCAGAGAGAAACGGAAAAAATAATAAAATTTAAAAACATAATTAATATACATGGGAATTCAATGAATGGATAATATCTAATACATAAATAATGTCTGTTAAGTTATCAGACCCAGGGATAGATGGATCTGTCCAAGGAGGAAAGTATGGATTTTTAACTAATTGGTCTAACACAGTTGTGAGCAACCTGTGACCCGCAGGCCGCATGCAGTCTATCTGGGTAATCTGATTGCAGGCCACGAGACATTTTGCTGATGTTGACTGTCCACAGGCGTGGCCCCCTGCAGCTCCCAGTGGCTGCGGTTCTCAGTGCCTGGCCAATGGGATCTGTGGGAAGCAGCAGCCAGCACCTCCCTGTGGCCCACTGCTTCCTGCAGCTCCCATTGGCCGGGAACAGGGAACGATAGATAGATAGATAGATAGATAGATAGATAGATAGATAGATAGATAGATAGATAGATGAGGACCTATTTCTAGCTAGTTTAAGTCAGTCTATCTCTACTGGAGTGAATGGGCCAGAAGACCAGTGGTGCAAGTCATTGTAACTGTACTGAAATCAACAGAAGACAGCTCCTCAATTAGTGTAAATTGATGTAGCTCCATCAAAATCAACAGTGGTCAGATCCCACACTGCTGTAAATTAACACGGCTTCCCTGACATCAATAAGGCAGGTCCCCCGCTGGTGTAAATTGTCATAGCACTATTGAATTCGGTAGGCCACCAGCTGATTTCCACCAGCTAAAGATATGGCTCTATGTATATTATATATTATGGCTGTGAGTTTAAAAACAGCTCAAGGGATTTAGGTGCTCAAATCTCATGGAAAGTCACTGAAGGTTTAGTGTTCTCAGTAAATATAAATCTTTTATTATCCTTTTTATATTAATCTCTCATCATTTTAAACATCACATAATCTTTTCTGTGTTTGCCAAAGGTATTGGCTGGATTCTAATGCTACAGAAGGAGTTGTTTTGGGTAAAGAATGTCTTTTCCTATTAGGCCTAGTGCCAAAATAATAGTTTCATTTTTCCTTTCTCTCCTTTCCCTCCCCCCCCCCCCCCCCACCGCACCACCACCACCCACAGAAGTGGAAACAGCTCAGACAAACAAACAAAACTTGAAGGAAAAATTGTCCCAGAAAAAACTGGGAATTTTGGCCAGCTCTGTGGAAATGCACACACACACACACACACAATCCAGCAGTTTTAAGTTTGCAAGACATTTCCCAATATTTTAATACTTTCCAACATTCTCACAATGGGGGGGGGGGAGGGTGGCATGGAATTTCCTAAGTTTGATTTAGTAAAAGGGAGATGTAAAGATCAAAGGATATTCTATTAACTAGTTACCATTATTCCAGGCTTGGACTGAGAAATCTGATCTAAGGGTTGATATCGGGATGGGGTTGGGAACTCAAGAGTCCTGGGTTTTATTGCTGGCCTTGGGAGAGCAGTGGGGTATATTGATTAGAACAGGAAGAACTGGGATGCAGGGCAGCTGGGCTGAGAAAGAAGAGTTCTGGGTGATGTTTGATTTTTATTGGCATTTACAGAGTCCTCATTGATCTGTGGGTCCCAAAGCACTTGGTGAAGAAGAGGGTAAACACAGATTTACTGCATGGGCTATTAGGAGGGTTTGAAACAAAGAACTTGAAAAGCAAAATCCAGTGGCAGTTTTACTGCACTGCTTTATAGACTATAGCTAAGATTTTTAAAAGTCACATAGGGGACCTGGAAGCCCATTTCCCATTAATTAACCCACACTCCTTGTATGTCATGTGCTTTTTCCACTGCCTGGAGAGGTGAAGAAATGTCCGTAGAGTCCCTTACTGATATTTCACTGCTTCTTCCGAAAACATTTTTACGCTACATGCGAAATTTAACATTTTTTTTTTGTTTCCAAATTTTTGGTCAGAGCGCTTTCCACCTCTTTGTCTTTCTGAGCTGTGGATGATGGGGGTTCACCATGGGAGGTAAGCTGCTGTAATTGATGGAGATCAGTCTATGCAGAACCACCAGGAAGGCTGGCATGAGTCTCACAAATGGAGAGAAATCAGTCCCATAGTATCAAATAAACCTGACAAGGAGGGAGCATCCAGTTGAGAAAGCTTTATACCTTCCTTCCAAGAAGCATATCCTCAGGATGGTGGAGATGATGTGAATGTAGGAGACCAGGGTGAGAAATAAAGAGCTCAATCCAATAATCACAGCAGACAGGACCGTCTTCCAGCTTTTCTGCCGCCCCAAGCGGCAAAAAAAAACAAAAAAACGTGGCACTGCGATCGCGCCATTCCACTCTTCGGTGGTAATTCAGTGGCAGGTCCTTCGCTCCAAGAGGGACTGAGGGACCTGCCTCTGAATTACCGCGCTGCAGACCCAGACGTGCCGCCCCGATAGCAGCCCGAGTGACGCGCCTTGGTATTGGCCGCCTCAAGCACCTGCTTCTTTAGCTGGTGCCTGCAGCTGGCCCTGATCTCTTCTACTCTTCTAGAGCTTTTTGGCAACTAGAGATTCCGTTTATTTGTCTTTAAGATTCACTCCTGCCATATCTATGCTTATTTCATCCCAAACACTTCCGGCAACATATCACTGGTGTATTTCATATTGTCAGAGAGTCACAGAGTTTAAGGGCAAAAGGGACGACAAGATTCTCTCATCTGACCTCCTCCGTCTCACAATGTGTTCATCACACAGGCCCACAGAGCACTTTAGCCAGGCATCAAATTGAACGTAAAAGAGAAATATACCTGGTGGTCCCTTTACCAGACCACTGAATGGCGGCACCTGTGGGATGCAGAATGTATAATATCACACAACACTATTAAACAGATGATTAAGGCAGGAAGGAAAGAACACCTTATGCAAAATAGAAACTCTGAGCGTGCATGTATATGTGTGATTTGTAGCCCATGAAGTGAGCATATAGCCATGCAATGATGATAGTTATATAGTAAGTAAAGGATAAAGGGGTGAGGAACGGATAACAGAAACACAAAAGATCTGTAGCTCTAGACTTATAAAAACTACTTAGAAAGACAAGATTGGTGAGATAATACCTTTTACTGTTGGTGAGAGAAACAGAATTTGGTCCAGGAAAAGATATTACCTCACCCGCTTTGTCTCTCTAGTATCCTGGGACCCAGACAGCTACATTAGCACTGCATACAAGAATAGCTTAAGCAATTAGTGTAAGTAGAAGGCCTTCTAGCCTGAACAGGAGAAGTTGCTCAATGAGTTGGCATAAGGAAGTAAACTATAGACTCATAGACTCATAGACTTTAAGGTCAGAAGGGACCATTATGATCGTCTAGTCTGACCTCCTGCACAACGCAGGCCAAAGAATCCCACTCACCCACTCCTGTAATAAACCCTTAACCTATGTCTGAGTTATTGAAGTCCTCAAATCATGGTTTAAAGACTCCAAGGTGCAGAGTATCCTCCTGCAAGTGACCCATGCCCCACACTACAGAGGAAGGTGAAAAACTCCCAGGGACTCTGCCAATCTGTCCTGGAGGAAACTTCCTTCCTGACCCCAAATATGGCGATCAGTTAAACCCTGAGCATGTGGGCAAGACTCACCAGCTAGACACCCAGGAAAGAATTCTCTGTAGTAACTCAGATCCCACACCAACTAACATCCCATCACAGGCCATTCGGCATCTTTACCGCTGATACTCAAAGATCAATTAAATGCCAAAATTAGGCTACCCCATCACACCATCCCCTCCATAAACTTATCAAGCTTAGTATTGAAGCCAGTTATGTCTTTTGCTCCCACTACTCCCCTTGGAGGGCTGTTCCAGAACTTGACTCCTCTGATGGTTAGAAACTTTTGTCTA
Organism: Chrysemys picta bellii; assembly: GCF_011386835.1. Classification (NCBI taxonomy): domain Eukaryota; kingdom Metazoa; phylum Chordata; order Testudines; family Emydidae; genus Chrysemys; species Chrysemys picta. The sequence continues at coordinate 13,651,402 of NC_088803.1, read as the reverse complement.
ATTTCAAGTCTAAATTTCCTGATGGACAGTTTATATCCATTCCTTCTTGCGTCCACATTGATACTAAGCTTAAATAATTCCTCTCCCTCCCTAGTATTTATCCCTCTGATATATTTATAGAGAGCAATCATGTCTCCCCTCAGCCTTCTTTTGGTTAGGCTAAACAAGGCAAGCTCTTTCAGTCTCCTTTCATAAGACAGGTTTAAGTCACAAAACATCACAAGGCTCTGTTTATTGTTTTGTCATAATGACGAGTGTTGCAAACAGCGGATAGGTAACCACAAGGGAATGGGAAGCCCTGCTCAATGTGTGTGTGTGTGTGGCGGGGGGGGGGGGGGCTGCCATCCGCTGCTGGAAGGAATGAGTCATGCTCAGTGTGTGTGTGCACATGCCCCTGCTGCCTCTTCCTCTTGTGAACAGCCCCAAGGACTTGTTGATGACAACTGTTGGTCAAGAAAGCGCTGGGGCACTGTGGTAAGCAGCCTGATAGGAGCAGGTCCACTGCTGAGCCTCTCACCCAACTCCTTGCAGCACAGGGCTACGTGGTGCCTGGCTCAGGCTCAGGGGGTCAGCATGGACCAAGAGCCAATAGTGCCCCCCCGAAGTGAGACCACACCCAGCTCTTTGCATCATGTCATCCCTTGGATCTATGATGGAGCACTGGGGTTAGTACTGAGCCACAGAGGAGAATGTCCCTTAATGAGTCCTCCATCCTCTTCTCTGCAGCACAGTGACCCCTATTGCTGAACTGGGACATTAGGATCAATCAAACTGAGAAAATCCTACAGAGTCCGTCCCTGCAGCTCAGCGGCCCCTAGTGCCACGCTGGAGCACTGCTAGCAGCACTGACTAAGGGGGAAGAGTGCCTCAAATTGAGCATCCCACCCCACTCCCAGTAGCACAGCCCCCACTACGGCCATGCTGGAGTAATGGGGTCAGCACTGTCTAAGAAATGAGAGTGCTTCCAGCTGAGCCCATCACCCCATTCTCTGCAGCACACTACCCCCTAGCACTGCTCAGCTTCCACATAGAGTTTTTTCTAATGTTCCTGGGAACTAGTCCTGATTCTGGTAACACTGCAAACTTACTGGAGTAAAAGGGAATAGTCCTGCTGACTTTGATGGGCTTTGGATCTGGTCTTCTAGGAGGGAAATGGGCCCTATGGTTGGGGCAGTGGAGTCTAAGACTGAGGATTCCTGGGTTCTGTTCCCAGCTCCGGGAGGGGAGTGGGGTCTAATATTTAGAGCAGTTGGGACTGGGAGTCTGAGCTCCTGGGTTCTAATCGTGGCTCTGAGACCGGAGTGGGGCTCACAATCTGAGCCTTGGGTGTTGTTCCTGGCTCTTTGTATTGTTTTTGAACAAGTAATTCTTCCTCAACATGTCTCTAGACAAAAAGTATCACACGCTTTACCACAATTAGTAAATCCCATTACGATTTTCATCTAGAAAACACACATAATGATGATAATGATGATACAACTGCCTACGAAATGATTACCCTAGTGAATTTTGTTTTGTTGCAGGTTGAGGCAGAATTGTTCTTCCTCTGAGGAATATTACAAGAAATTTTCTTCAGGGCGTAGGCCCTAGAAGCCAGTGAATGAAATAAAAACACCTCTCTTTCCTTCAACACACTTAGCGTCTGCAGCTGGGAGAGGGAACTACTCTTCTTAAACAAGGTAGGCTATAGACGAATAACTTAAGCCCCCAACCATTCTCCCACTGAAGTGTATGGACATTGTGCCCCAGTCTGCAATGAGAGCAAAATCATGTCACTGGTTTCTTCATTTGAATTTTCCATACATTGGCAGAGAATCGTAGTGTGTGTCTGAGCATATGGGTTGTGTCTGTGTTCATTATCTATCTATCTATCTATCTATCTATCTATCTATCTATCTATCTATCTATCTATCTATTGGTGTCTGAATCTATCATTCTGAACTGAACTAATTAACAATCATGGGTCAGGTCATAAGCTTGACTTCAGTGGTGTTTTGCTAATTTTCTCTTGGTGAAATTCTGGTCCATAATTCCATAGTGCCCACCAGAGTGATAGATAAGTACTAGACATACCCATCATCAGGCCATAGCTCTATTTATTATTTTGTTGCTGTTGTTGTTTTGTTGGTGGTGTTTCTTGCTTCTCCCTCCTCTCGTCCTTACTGCCCTCAGTTCCCCAATCCTTATCATCATCCATTGAATCAAAGTGGAAATGTTTTTCTTGAGATGGGTCTTTTATTTGGATCTGAATACAGTTGGCTGGGAGAGCTCAATCTGATCTCTTTTAATAGGAGAGTCCACTCCTAGGATCCGACCATGGTGAATGCACCACACCTGGTGCCCAAGAGTTAAGTGGTTGTCTCTTTTAGCTGAATTTACTTCAACCCTCTCTCCACATAATGAGAGCCCTGCATATCTGCATCCGATACATAATCCACAAAAATTGTCTGCAGACATTCACATGCATGGATGTGGATATCTGCAGATATCTGTGGATTTGCAGGGCTCTACTTACCATGGCCAGGCTGAGGCTCTGAGACCCACCTCTGCCTGAGCCTGGTCGGGGAGAGCTGTGCGGGAGTCGCGGACCCTCCACCTGCCCTCAGCCAGGCGGGGATCCTGTGGGGTGGGAACACAGCCTGGGGCTGCTCTCATTCCCTCACCCCACCCCACGGGCAGGTGGAGGGTCTGCCGCGGTCCCCGTCTGGATTCCATGCTGGCCTTGCTGGAGATGGAGGGGAGGGTGACCTGTGGAACTGCCCGGGGGCTACTCAGAACCCACACACCGGGCAGGTGGAGCGACCACGGCGACTCTGCACAGTTGCCCTCCTGACTCTTGGGATGGCCAGGCTAGGGCTCTGAGCCCCTCCACCTCCCTCTGGAGCCAGAGAGCTGCACTGGCAACTGCAGGGAGCCTGCGTCCCTGCACTGGCCCTAGGCGGGGTCTGGGGAGGCAGGGACATGGGCTGGAGGCTGCTCGGGCCCTCTGCCCAGGGCAGGTGGAGGAACCCAGGCTCCCCACAGCTGCCAGCACAGCTCTCTGGCTTGGGCAGGGGGCCCTGCTTGGAGCCGCAGGCCGGCCATGGTAAGAGCTGGGTGGGCAGCTGTGGGGAGCTGCAATGGACCATCCACCTGCCCTGGATGGGGCCCAGAGCAGCCCCCGGCCTGTGTCCCTGCCCCCAGGACCTCCGCCCAGTGCATGTAGAGGGTCCGCACTGCAGCTCCTCACAGCTGCCCACCCGGCTGCTACCATCAGAGCCTTGCACACGTAAAAAAATTGTATCTGAATCTGCGCTGCTATCTGCAAAAATAGTCCACGGATATCCGCGGATATAAAGCGGATACCTGCGGATTTGCAGGGCTCTACACATAATGTCTGTTTCTTTTGTTGATTTCATGTTCTCCTGTATATAAATGGAGTGTCCAGATGCCTTCAAGAGCTGTGAAAATATCACTCAACTGTCAGTGAAAAGCATCTATACAGACCTTACTCCTAATGATGAGTAAATTTCTACATTTGCCCATCCAAATGTCAGCCAGCAAATAAAGAAATAAATCCAAATCTCTTCTGAAACTATGATTTCGTCAGTATTGATGTTTTCCATGAAAAAATGTTGATGTCAATGGCAGTTTTCAATTTTCCATTTGATTTCATATAGACTATTCTGAATCGAAATTAGGGGTTTCGCTATTTCAACTTTTCATATAAATTCAGGGTGAAAACAAATATTGGAATATTGGAATTTCACATTTTCCAGCCAGCTCTGCATTTAGTGCAATGGTCGTGGTGAGGAAAATACTCACAAACATCAATAGAGGCTCCCCAGAGTATCTCTTAAGAGAGGCAGAAGAATTCCCACCTCTTTCCCAGGTCTCGCTATTTAGAGAAAAACATTCTCTTTTGTTTTAAATTGTTCTGTGTAGTGCACTCTGCATAGAGCTCCACTACACTGTGCTTTGGTTATTGGATTTAATTTTCTCTACTTCATTCCCTTTTAATGTGTGTGTATGTGTGTGTGTATTTGTGTGTGTGTGTTCAATTTCCAGGAGAATGGTTCTGTAGCGATGGCAGAGTTTCAGGTATCAGGAATGCTGACTCGCAGTGTAAACCCAGTCTCTTCACCCCATCATTCCCCTAATCATTCCCCGTTTCCCCCTTAGTAGCTCACTATTATTTGATGCGTTGCTTTGAGAGCCACGTATTGAAGGTGCTAAGGGTATGCAAAATACAATATCTTTGTTATTGCTCATTTTTATTTCAACTCTGTCATTTCACTTTCATGCCCATTATTAGGAAGTTCCTTGTCAACAAGTAACCTTGAAGTAAAACATCTGTGGAAAACCTTCTAACATTCTAGGATCTTCATTCTTGTAAAATTCTTTATAGCAATGTCATAAGACAAAGATCTTCAACTGGTGTAAATAAGTATAGCTCTTTTTATACCCATGGAGCTGTTAAAATTTACACCAGCAAAGGTACTGGCCCTAGCTCTTCTTTTGTATGTTGAGAGAAACAAATGCATTTCAGATACTGTGATGATAAAGGATGGAATGATTGCAATTGTTCTCTAATATTTAGGGAAGAATAACATTTTTAGTACACAAAAGGCCAAAATCCCCCATTGTTTTCACCATTTATCGAGCTTCTCATTCTTCAAAGGGCTTCAAACCAATTGGATTCAGCAGCATCAGTTTATATCAGTGAGTAGTCCTCACTTTTGTGAGTCGTAAATACAGTGGGAATACTTGCATTCATATAACAATTCTCATGATTAAGAGCCGAATGAGATCAGCATTTGCCCTCATTTGAGAAATTTTATTTGGTAAATGTGGCTAAAGAATAACATTCTCAGAGGAGAAAGAAAGAAAGAAAGAAAGAAAGAAAGAAAGAAAGAAAGAAAGAAAGAAAGAAAGAAAGAAAGAAAGATCCCTTTTTGATTTTTTATGTAGACTGAAAAAAATGTGTTCGAAGAGGAAAAATAGAACCTCAGATTCAGTCTCTTTCTTTGTCACCCCATACAGATGATCTATTCTGAGAGCAACCCAGGAGAGAACCAGACCATCTCTGATGTATTCATCCTGGTGGGGTTTTCAAACCTTAACAAGCTGCAAATCGTTCTGTTTCTGGTGCTTCTGCTCACCTACCTGGTAGCCCTGATGGGGAACTTGCTTGTTATCCTCCTTATAAAGCTAAACCCCTCACTCCACACCCCCATGTATTTCTTCCTGGTGAACCTTCATTCTTGGAAATCTGCTACACCACCAGTGTGGTCCCTCAGTTGCTGATTCACCTCCTGGTGAAGCAAAAGACCATCACCATTGCGGGCTGCGCTGCCCAGATGTATGTCATCACCATCATGGGCCTGACGGAATGCTGCCTCCTAGCAGCCATGGCGTATGACCGTTACGTGGCCATATGTCACCCTTTGAGCTACAAAACTATCATGAGTGGCCGGGCATGTGCGCATCTTGTGGGTGCTTCATGGATCATTGGCATCTCAGTGGAAGTAGCTCAGATCACTTGGATCTTCAGCCTGCCTTTCTGTGGCTCCAACCGCATCCACCACTTCTTCTGTGACATCCTACCAGTGTTGAGGATGGCATGCACGGATACATCCAAAAATGAGATTATGGTCTTCACTGTGTCAGTTCTGTTAATCATAGGCCCTTTTTTATTGATAATCCTGTCTTACATCTGCATTATTTCCACCATCTTCATGCTGCCATCGGAGGAGGGAAGGCATAAAGCCTTCTCCACCTGCTCCTCCCACCTCATGGTGGTGACTTTGTTCTATGGAATGGCTCTTATCACTTACCTGGGGCTCAAATCCAGCTTCACCCTGGAGAGTGATCAAATGCTTTCACTCATGAACACAATTGTGGGACCAGTGTTGAACCTCATAATATACACTCTGAGGAACAAAGACGTGAAGGGAGCCTTTAGAAAAACAGGAGAGAAGAGCATCTTTTCACACAGCCAGAGAAAACAGGGAATGAAAAATAGAGTTAATTAAAACAGGGGGAATGAGGAAAATTCATAAACAATTTGTTGAATTACTCCTGATGACCCTCATTTTTTTAATTGAAATTTTGCCATTTGAAAAACTTTGACCTCTTGTAAACCTGTCGGGAAAATGGGAAAAGAAACTCATAAATGTTTTAAATATTTAAATTTTGATGAAAATTTGATAGAACCTATTAACAGGATTTAAACTTCACTGAAAAATCAAATGAGAAAATGTAGTCCAAGTAGTGTCTTGATTTTATATCTTCAAAATGTGAAATGTCAAAGCAAAAAATAAGCTCAAAATGAGAAATATTTCATGAAACACTGACCTTGGTTTGTGCAATTTTAACAATTTTCATCAAAATTTTAATACTTGAAAAATTCCAACCTGTTCTACAGAAAAGTATATTTAGGCTTCTCCTTTTCCTGGGTTGGATTTTTTTGGCCTGTCTCTTGATTGCATTTCCCCAGTGCTCCCTCTGGTCTAATTTTAAATAACATTCCTCAACACTTATGAATGGCTTCCTATGTTACACTCTGATGGATCTTTCAATGCCTAACATGATCAGGTCAAACAACAACTCGAGGAGCTGGCTACTGACTTCTATGGCATTTTGCACAGGTTCAGAGCCTATGCTAGCAGATCATGGTGCATACCATAGATTCATTGATTAAAAGGCCATGGGGAACCATTTTGATCATCTAGTTTGACATCCTGCTTAACGCAGGGCAGAGAATTTCAACCTGGTGATTCCTGAGTCAGAGAAGCACTGTACATGGTTTATATTACATATGTAAAATAATAGCTGTGTTATAAACTCATATAAGTGGTCCGATCAATGTATCACAATATTGCACCAAAAGCCTGTGTATATGGTACATCTTTGTATAACTATATGATAACATACATTTGTATATTCTTATAATGAGAAATACTACTCTGTTGGCTTGTCTACCTATATCACTTCCTACGTATAATAAATACCAAATTTAAAACCTCTATCCCTAGCTCAGCAATTACAGGACTATATGCCTTCTTTCCCTAAATATCCCTATAATGCATTTTTAAGATGCACTGGCTGGCTGTATGTCTTGGCTTTTATTATTTCTCTTTGATAGAATTTGCTGATTTGTTTAAAATGATACTGTTAAGAAGATAAGCAATGTGTCATGTTGGAAGAAGTGAGAGTTACATACATGTAATGATAAACAAAAAAACTCCCTTTCTCTGAGAAACTTAGAAGCAGAGTGGCCTAGGGCAACATGTTCCAGAAACTACAAATTCAGCAAGAACATTTTAGGCATTAGGTTATTAACACTTGTGTATGAATAATATATAGGCTCTGTAAAATTCAATGGATAATGTGTTGGATAAAGTTTGGGGGCAATTGAGAATAGCAACATGAATGAGAACACATATGAAAATGAGCCCAATGCTGGAGAAATGCTAGCATTGGGCTCATTGGGCTAGTTGGCTAGCCATTCACGATCTTTGTTTAATCCTGATCTGATGGTGTCAAATTTGCAAATGAACTGAAGCTCAGTGGTTTCTCTTTGGACTGAGCTTCAGTTCATTTGCAAATTTGACACCATCAGATCAGGATTAAACAAAGACTGTGAATGGCTAGCCAACTACAAAAGCAGTTTCTCCTCCCTTGGTGTTCACACCTCAACTGCCAGCAGAGGACCTCTTCCTCCCTGATTGAACTAACCTCGTTATCTGCAGACTGATTCTTGCCTGCATATTTATACCTTCCTCTGGAAATTTCCATTACATGCGTCTGACGAAGTGGGTATTCACCCACGAAAGCTTATGCTCCAATACATCTGTTAGTCTTAAAGGTGCCACAGGACTCTCTGATGCTTTTTACAGATCCAGAATAACACGGCTACCCCTCTGTACTTAACTCTTTGGGTTGTTTTGCAAGGGGTAGTGTAAGTATAGGGATGCTCAGCTCCTTCTGTATTATGGCTAACGGCCGTGCTGGGATGGAGTGTTTGTGAATTTCCTAACTGTGTTAATAAATCCATTTTCCATATAATGTAATCTCCTAAGTGTGAGTGTTGCAACCATGCACATGGGGGTTCCCAACTGAACAGTGATTCTGATAAAACTGGGCCTGATCTTGGGACAAGAACCTACCAAGTTTCAGAATGATGAATAGGGGAAGTAAACTGGTAATATGATCAAGATACATTCAATAGATCAGGCAACAGATTGTTGTCCACAGATGGAGAGAATGAGCCCTGCTCAGCATGTGTGTGTGTGAGAGTCTGTGTGTGTGTGTGTGAGAGAGAGAGAGAGAGAGAGAGACTGTTTCTACCTGCTTGGGGTAATGAGCCATCCTCAGTTTGTATGTGCGTGCACATGTGAGTGAGTGAGTAACTGTCCCCCCCACAGGAGGAAATGAGCCATGCTCAATGTGTGTGTATGTGCCACTGCTGACCCCTCCACTTGTAAACAGCCCCATAGACTCATTCATGGCCACGGTGGTCAGGAAAGATCTTTCATTTACAGCTCATCCAAAAGATATAACATCCACCAGAAACAGTGTCCCCTTCCACTGTGATGAGTTGCTGAGGGTCAGCACCAACTTTAAGGGGAGAGCATCCCCTGCTAATCCACCCTACCCACCCTCTGCAGCAGAGGTCTCCCAAGCGCCATGCTGGGGCACTGTGCTAAGCAGCCATTCTGATGGGAGATGGTCCGCAGCTGAGCCCCTCACCTTGCTCCTTGCGGCACAGGGCCACGTGGTGCCCTGCTGAAGCACAAGGGGTCAGCATGGACCAAGAGACAGCCGAGCCCCACCAGGTGAGACCCCACCCAGCTCTTTGCAGCATGTCATCCCTTGGAGCTGGTCTGGAGCATGGGGGTTACACTGACCCACAGAGGAGAATGTCCCTTAATGAGTCCTCCACCCTATTCCCTGCTGTACAGCACCCCTTACTGCTGAACTGGGACGTTGGGATCAGTGAAGCTGAGAACATCCCACAGAGCCCTCCAGGCCCATCCCTATAGATCAGCGCCCACTGGTGCTACACTGGGGCATTGCTTCCAGCACTGACTAAGGGGGAAGTGTGCCTCAAACTGAGAATCCCACCACAGTCCCAATAGCACAGCCTCCTTCTTCCATGCTGGAGTAATGGGGTCAACACTGTCTTAGAATTGAGAATGCTCCCAGCTGAGCTCATCACCCCACTCCCTGAAGCGCACTACCCGCAGCACCTCTCAGCTTCCACACAGAGTTTATTCTAATGCTCCTGGGAACTAGCCCTGATTCTGGTCCCACTGCAAACTTACTGGAGTAAAAGGGAATAGTCCCACTGACTTCGATGGGCTTTGGATCTGGTCCTCTAGGAGGGAAATGGGCCCTGTGATTGGGACAGTGGAGTCTAAGACTGAGGACTCCTGGGTTCTGTTCCCAGCTCTGGGAGGGGAGTGGGGCCTAAAGTTTAGAGCAGTTGGGACTGGGAGTCTGAGCTCCTGGGTTCTAATCGTGGTTCTGAGACAAGAATGGGGCACACAATCTGAACATCGGGGAACCGGAGTCATGAGCCTTGGGCATTGTACCTTAGTCAACCCCGACTCTGTGTTGTGTTGCTTTGGACAAATCATTCCTTCTTCTAGACAAAATTTTATCACACAATTTACCACAGTTAGTAAATCCTATTATGATTTTCATCTAGAAAATACACACGATGATGATGATTGATGATACAACTTTCTACGAAATGACTTCCCTAGTGAATTTTGTTTTGTTGCAGGTTGAGGCAGTATTGTTCTTCCTTTGAAGAATATTACAAGAAATTTCCTTTAGGGAGTAGGTCCCAGAAGCCAGTGAATGAAATAAAAACACCTCTCTTTCCTTCAACACACTTAGCGTCTGCAGCTGGGAGAGGGAACTACTCTTCTTAAACAAGGTAGGCTATTGATGAATGACTTAAGCCCCCAACCATTCTCCCACTGAAGTCCATTTTGTTGTGCCCCAGTCTGCAATGGGACCAGGATTAAGTCATTGGTTTCTTCATTTGAATTTTCCATACAGTGGCAGAGAATCTTAGAGTGTGTGTTTCTGAGCACCTGGGTTGTGTCTGTATTCATATCTATCTATCTATCTATCTATCTATCTATCTATCTATCTATCTATGGATGTGTGTGTGAAACACTATACCCCATATTCTTCATAGAAATAATGTTATAATATGGTTATAGCATATCTAAGATGTATATTATGCAAGATGGGTCTTGTGAAAGATCATTGGAAAGTTTATGATCTGCTGAATATGATTATCCTATTTATATGCATGTATCATTACTGTATTTAAATTTAGGACTATTGACTATGTAACAATTACAAGGTGGTTTACACCTGGAAAACACCCACCACACAGAATGAAATCAGTCTGGATTGGCCATTGGGGAGAACAATAGGACTTTGAAGATGCTAATCTTCCACCTTCCTGAGAAGCTTCCTGGGATGCCACAAAAATAAATAAATAAATAAAAATAATTACCCTCTTTGCGAAATCTTATTTTGGTAAACATTGTTATAGAATAGAATAACATTCCTGAGGGGAAAACAAAAGAAACGCAGAAAGGAGAAAAGATCCCTTTTTTAATTTCCATGGAGACAGACAAAAAATGTGTTCAAAGAAGAAGAATAGAACCCCCGATGCTGGAAACTGGTATACTTCCATTGCTGGTATAAACTGAGGTAGCTCATTTAGAGTCAATTCATCAGACCCCCGTCTGTTGCAAATCAGCTGTAGTTCCACTGGTGTCAAAGTGGTCGGCTCTCCAGCTGACCTATATTGGCACAGCTTGATTGACATCAATGTGGCTACACCAGTTTATGCCTCATGATGATTGGGTCCAGTTATATATTTCTATACAGAATTGCAGCAGGTTTTAGTCTGAAGCATCCCAACAGAAAGGAAACCAGTATGAATTGTTTGATTCACATCCACATGTTTAGTATTCCTCAGATTCAGTCTCTTTCTTTGCCACCCTTACAGACGACCTATTCAGAGAGTGACCCTGGAGAGAACCAGACCATCTCTGATGTATTCATCCTGGTGGGGTTTTCAAACCTTAACAAGCTGCAAATCGTTCTGTTTCTGAAAATATGCTACACCAGCAGTGTGGTCTCTCAGCTGCTGCTTCACCTCTTGGTGGACCAAAAGACCATCACCATCGCGGGCTGCACTGCCCAGATGTATGTCATCTCCATCATGGGCCTGACGTGAATGCTGCCTCTTAGCAGCCATGGCGTACGACCGCTACATCGCCATATGTCACCCCCTGCACTACAGAACTATCATGAGTGGCCGGGCATGTGCACAGCTCATGGGTACTTCATGGATCATCGGCATCTCAGTGGAAGTAGTTCAGACCACTTGGATCTTCAGTCTGCCCTTCTGTGGCTCCAACCGCATCCACCACTTCTTCTGTGACATCCCACCAGTGTTGAAGATGGCATGCACGGACATATCCAAAAATATGATTATGGTCTTGACTGTGTCAGTTTTGTTCATTATGGGCCCTTTTTTGTTGATAACCCTGTCCTACATCTGCATTATCTCCACCATCCTCAAGCTGCCGACGGCAGAGGGAAGGCATAAAGCCTTCTCCACCTGCTCCTCCCATCTCAGGGTGGTGACATTGTTCTACGGAATGGACCTTTTTACCTACCTGAGGCCCAAGTCTATCTCCACCCCAAAGAGTGATCAAATGATTTCCCTCGTGATCACAGTTGCAGCACCTGTATTGAATCCCATAATATACACTCTGAGGAACAAAGACGTGAAGGGAGCCTTTAGGAAAACAGTAGAGAGGAGCATCTTTTCACACAATCGGCGAAAACAGAGAATGAAAATTAGACTTACTTAAAACAGGGGGAATGAGGGAAATAAATATATGTTTTGTTGAATTACTGCCGATGACCCTCACTTTTTAATTGAAATGTTGCCATTTGAAAAAATTGGACTTGTAAACCTATCAGGAGAATGGGAAGAGAAACTTGTGTTACCAAAAAACCCCAAATTTTAAATATCTTCAATATCTGGAATGTCAAAGAAAAAAGAAGCTTAAAATGGAAATCCTTTCATAAAATGTTCACCTTGGTTTTTGCAAATTTTACAATTTTCACCAAAATTTTAATGATGGAAAAATCCAAACCATCTCTACAGACAACTCCATTTAGGCTTTTCCTTTTCCTGCTCTGTCGGTCCATTGCAGCATTTTAGGATTTGGGTTGGGTTGGGCTGAGTTTTTTTGGCTGTCTAATGGATTTCCCCGGTGCTCCCTGTTGCCTAATTTTAAATAATATTTCTCAGCACTTATGAACAGTTTCCTATGTAAGACTCTGATGGATCTTTCAATGCCTAACCTGATCAGATCACACAACAACTCTTGAAGCTGGCTCTTGAATTCCCTGGCATTTTGCACAGGTTCAGCAGTCTATGCTAACAGATCATGGCGTATATCATAGATTCATTGATTAAAAGGCCATAAGGGACCAATGCTGATCATCTAGTCTGACATTCTGCTTAACGCAGGGCAGAGAGTTTCACCTGGTGATTCCCGAGTCAAAGAAGCACTCTACATCAAGAAAATTGTAGATATTAGATGATTAACATTTGTTCATAATTAATGAACAGGTTATGTAAAATTCAATGGATAATGTGTTGACTAAAGAATGGAGGAAAATTAAGCAATAGAAAATGTGCAAATGTATGAAAATATGTATAAAATATGTAAAATTATGTATATATATATATATATACATATACAAAAACATATGTACATATGTAAAAATATGTATAAAATACATATGTAAAATACATAAAAAATAAGAAAATACATATAAAAATGGGCTGGAGAAATGCTGGATCAGAAATTGACGAATGAAACCGAAGGACCCGAACAGGAGATCCAGGCAGGTGAGGAGGACTGACGTCATGGAGGAAGGAAGGACTTTTCAGTGCCCCAGAATGTCTTAACTTGGGAACATTCACTTATTCTGTCTTGTCTGTTATTACTTGTGAGGCAGAAATGTATGTGCAGACACTATAAGTAAGATTAATTCTGTTTTAAATTGTATTAAATAAAGGCAAAACTGATTAAGCCTAAATTGGATGGACATGTGACTCGGTTTCCCACTCTACACTCCCTACAATGTACACAATTTGATAAAAAAGGTAAAGCCCACATAAATGCTCTCATCTCTGCTTTGTTAATTAATTTAGCAAAGGTGTTGCCCTTATACAATAATAATCAGAGAAACAAGCTGTGTCCTGTCAGCGAACACATATGTATTAAGCTAGTATACACCCCATTATGTGAATACATGGCAGTTCTACAAACTGAATTAGCGTATGTTCTTCCCAGTGTTCTGTGCACTCATGCTAACCTACACCTCACACTACCAAGCAACAGTATAACTTAGTATTTAACATAAGCAGATAAGAAATTTGTAAAAGTCAAGATACATTAATTCAGTAATGATCAGTGAACTCTCTCCTGCCATCCATCTCCACCCTCTGACAAACAGAAGCTAGGGACACCACTCCTTAACCATCTGGGCTAATAGCCATTAACGGACTTAGCCTCCATGAATGTATCCAGTTCTCTTTTAAACACTGTTACAGTCCTAGCTTTCACAACCTCCTCAGGCAAGGAGTTTCACAGATTGACTGTGCGCTGTGTAAAAAAGAACTTCCTTTTATTTGTTTTAAACCTGCTGCCCATTAATTTCGTTTGGTGGCCCCTAGTTCTTATATTATGGAACAAGTAAATAACTTTTCCTTATTCACTTTCTCCACACCACTCATGATTTTATATACCTCTATCATATCCCCCTTAGTCTCCTCTTTTCCAAGCTGAAAAGTCCTAGCCTCTTTAATCTCTCCTCATATGGGACCCGTTCCAAACCCCTAATCATTTTAGTTGCCCTTCTCTGAACCTCTGTACGCAGTATTCAAGATGTGGGCATGCCATGGATTTATATAAGGGCAATAAGATATCCTCTGTCTTATTCTCTATCCCTTTTTTAATGATTTCTAACACCCTGTTTGCTTTTTTGACTGCCGCTGCACACTGCATGGACGCCTTCAGAGAACTATCCATGATGACTCCAAGATGTTTCTCCTGATTAGTTGTAGCTAAATTAGCCCCCATCATATTGTATGTATAGTTGGGGTTATTTTTTCCAATGTGTATTACTTTACATTTATCCACATTACATTTCATTTGCCATTTTGCTACCCAATCACTTAGTTTTGTGAGATCTTTTTGAAGTTCTTCACAATCTGCTTTGGTCTTAACTCTCTTGAGTAGTTTAGTATCATCTGCAAACTTTGCCACCTCACTGTCAGGGGTGGCTCCAGGCACCAGCACAGCAAGCACCTGCCTGGGGTGGCAAGCTACGGGGTGCGGCCTGCCGGTCGCCCTGAGGGTGGCAGTCAGGCTACCTTCAGAGGCATGCCTGCGGGAGGTCCCCCAGTCCCAAGAGGCGCCCCTGCTCTTACACACCCCAAATACTCTGTCCAGCACCTCCCAAATGCCATCTCCCAGTACACACACACACACCCAGCACCCCGAAATACCCCCTTGAGCTCACCCCCCCCCCCGCAGCAGTGTCCTCTATTAGGGAACTTGAAATACAGGTGTGGTCACCCCAGATACAGTTGAATTTTAAAGGGAGATGTTTCTGTTCTCCCTTACGGTGTGACCGCACTGGGGCCAGACTCTGGAAGTCTCAGTGAGCTACAATCCCAGCTGGATGCACAAAGGGCAGTTCCAGGAGGGCGGGGTGATTCCCTGCACAGCCTGGGCAGAGGCAGCGTTGCCCTTTTCTCTCCCCTCATTCCGAAGGCTTGCCCCGGACCTGTGTCACAAGGTTGTGGGAGTTGGGTACACGCTGGGAAAAGCCCCGAGGGCCCCCACTCAGGCTGGTTCAGAGAGGTCAGCAGAGCCCGAAAGCCTCCAGCCTGGCTCTCTCTCTCCTTCCCCTTTCCACCTAATACCTTGTGTATCCCGTTGCGGCTGGGCTGAATCTTGCCCCAGGGGGCTCAGCCGAGGGACACCCCGTCTCTCTCTCGCTGTACCGGAGTCTCTCCCGGAGTCAGGGTCACCGTCCACTGATGGAAGAGGTGCCTGGTGGTTGAGGGGTCAGTCCACAAGCTACCTCATCCCTGGAGCGCAGGGTCTCTCCTCTGACCCACACGGAGGGAGCCCTCATTGCTCAGTGTATAACAGGGGGGTCACTTAGCCTCCTGTACAACACGAGCAAGAGCCTTGTGTCCAGCAAGTATAAATGGGAGTGGTTCCCCCACGGGCTTTGTCTGTGGGTCCGGAAGCCCGGGAGGGCACCGCCCCTCACTCCCAGGCTGGGGTGGCCGCATGGCCGGAGAGAGACTGCTGTCTAGCCCTGTCCACATGGGGGGCAGAGAGGGGGACACAGGGGCACACACCAAAGCTCCTCACCTATGATA